>NC_045550.1:29514778-29814778 GCF_009769535.1 Thamnophis elegans | reverse complement strand
AAAGTTCACTTAACAATTGTCTTGCTTAGCAACAAAAATTTTGGGCTCAATTATGGTTGTAATTTGAGACAACCTGTAATGGTTCAGACTGGTGCTTCAATTAGCTGCTTTATTTTTTGTGATTAAAAGATTATTTAAAAAATAAAGTGAGGGACATGGATTCTGGCAGGCCTCAAGGGATGTGTTAGTGAGCATCATGTTGGGGATCTAGGAATAAAGCCACATATTCAGCTCTATTTAGCATCAGAAAAACATATACTACATTGTGGCCATGGAAAGGATTCTACCACTAAAGGTTACAACCTTCCCAAATCTGGAAGTGTCCAAATGTGATGTCCTTTTGCCCAAGAATCCTGAGAGTTGCAATCTTGTGCATCTGAAGGACACTAGCTCTGAAGAGTCTTTATTATAGGATATGGCATACAGTTTTTAAATATTTCTATGACTTAAAAATTACAGCAGACTCAAAGTAGAAAACAGATCACTTTCCTGATTTAATATATTTTTATCTACTTTAAGGAATGAGTTGCCCATCATATTCCCCTTCAAATTAATTTCATAGACATCTGTTGCAGATCATTCTTGTTTTACAACTTCATTGTTCTGTCAATTTTATCAAATATTTAACTTGTTCTGTTCAAAATCATAGCTGAAATATTGAAAAGTTTCCACTAAGGACTTCTGCTCCATATATATTACAATCAAATTTACACCATTGTTCTTCCTAGTTTGAAGATCTTAATCTTGCAAATATGCAAAAAAAAAATAATTAAAAAATCCCCCAATGTGATTAAGTTATAAGAGACATGGTCAAGCTTAATGTCCATAAAAGTGGCTTTATGAGTGTGAACTTGATGTAGTCCCAACTCTCAGCCACTCCACTCATAAACTAATTGTGAAAATGGCAGTTTCTGCAGTATACTCAAGACCACCAGCTGTTCAAAGCCATGTGGATGTTCTGAATTATTCCTCCCTTGTTCCAGAGAGATTACGCTGGCTTGAATCCAACATCACAGTGGTGGTTCCCCCTCACAAAAGCTGCCTTGCTAGCCAATGAAAGCCAGCAAGACATCAGATCGCCATGGTGCTTATAGGAAATATTGCATCAATATTCTGACTTGATCCATGCTAGCAACAACACCAATAAAAAAAAGTTGGCCACAAGGGTGATGAAGAAGTACTGTGGCCTATGCAAGCAGGGCCAACCCAAGATGTTCTGTCATCTGGGACAAAGGGCAAGATGCTGTTTATCCCCATATAGTTCATATAGAGAATCTGGCAATGTGTCCTCTACTACAGCAGACGTAGAAGATAAGTAGAGTACATAACTCTGTCTTCCAATAAAATGGAACAGCTGGGAGCCCAGCAGATTGCAGCTACAATCCCCAACATCTGTGGCAATTTAGTATTCAACTGTATATTAGGTTAACTAAATCATCAACTTCCCATTGGTTCACAGCCTCAGTGTGCTGTCTTTAGCTGTTTTGGAGTATATCTCCCATGTTCTCCAGTCAGCATGGTGCTCAGCTGTAATTTTTACTTCCCCGCTTTTGAAGTGTACATATGAGAAAAAGTACAGGCATATATTTCTAAAATGACTGCAGTGCAATATGATTAAATATAAATAATGCAACATGCCTGAAATAGCATTGCCTTTCAACATTAACGTCTGCACGTCATGGAAAAAAGAGGGGAGATTTTTTAAAATCTATTTTGGCATATTTTGTTTGCAGTGGTTGTTTTGTTCCTTAGGAAAATGCGACCTTTGCCATGGAGGAAAATGATCAGAGCCTTCCTTTGTTTTTCTAAAGAAACTTGACAGAAGGGATAAGAGCAAAAGGGGCAACCTTTGACTAGAGGACTCTTACAACACCCTTGTGGGCTGTCCTACTATGCCAGAATCTCCTCATCCAGAGTCAAAACATAGTCATAGTTGAAAAGTTAGATATCATATTGGAGGCATCTTAGATTAATAAAGAAGAGATTATTGTATGGGCATTTTGATTTTCTCTTAAATCCTATCTCTGAAGGGACTAGATAATGTCTGGTTTTGTACATCACACTTGCAAAATTATTTTTAACCTTAGTTTATTAAGTAATCCACAGTATCTAACTAAATGGGTTTACATACCATAATTATTAGATTCACATACTATGCTAAAACAAAGCCAGAGTCAAAATAAACAAAGTTGTTTTGAGAACTGCTTTTCTTCTCTCAGCAATATAAAATTCATTTTTACAGATTTGAGCAAGAATCTGCCCAGCACTGAGGACAGGAGGTGTTCAGTACATGAAAATATTTATCAGGTTGCTCTGTCTCTCCATTTTCCCCTCCTGATGCTCTGCAATCATATACAGTATTCTTACAAAAGATATAACTCAAATAATGAGAAAGCTCATGCTTCATATCTCCTTTTAGTCTCATAATGCCAAGCAACACTATTGCCATTTAGTGTTCTCTAAAATTAGATGCTTTCCCATGTATGTATGTATATGTATGTATGTATGTATGTGGGGGATTTGTGGAACTCTAGTGAAAACTATCTGGAGAACCTCAAGTTCTACTTCTAGAACAAATATTTTAGGCACCACAGTAACATAAAGGACAAATAGTCTTTGGGAAAAATATGCCTTTAACAGGAATGCCTATAAATTATGGTTAACTATAAAGTAGTGATGGAGGATCTAATCTTATTTCCAAATGCTCTTTATATCCAGTTGATCAGGCAGGAGAGGGGAGCAAAGTCATCATAATCACCCACTCTGTGTCATTTCCCTTTAAATTGGGTGTAATTATAGAAGATTCCTTGGAAATGGCTATTGTTGGGTAGAGTCATGCAACTTTTCACCTATTTTTATTGCAGCACATCTGCTCAAGCAGCAAGATTTTCATAACAGTACAATTTGTACCACGTATGAAAAAGGTTAATTCACATTATCAGATGTTTTCTGTAGAGAATCCTTAAGACTAATAGTTTGGATTAACTGATCTGCTAATGATATGTCTGATTAATTAGCAAGTCTTCATTTTTAACATAATAAAAAGTACACAAAATTGCATGTTTCTATTTTAACTCTTTTGAGTTTCTCTGACAGAGAAACTGCTTTCCCATAACATCATTTGCTTATATGCAAATCTTTCCAATTTTAAATAAGATTTCTTTGGATAAAAGCTTTAGAGGAAAATGTAGAGCACGTGTGTAATCCATGTGCCTTAAAATGATCTGATCTACAATACAGTAAATAATTCACTGTTAAATAAGGGTATAAAAGGCAATAATTTCATACAACCATATGTCCTAATTCTAATAGGAAGTGGTCTATTCCTAGAAAGTAAAAAGACTCTTAGCAAAGGTCATACAGCCATGTGACATGTTAAGAATCTGTGGACACACAGAAAGCAAGCCGAACATCAAATACTAATTCATATTTTCCAATTTCTTCAAATCCAGATTAGAATTGAGAAGAGACAGATTACTTGGTCAATAGCAGCATATTGAATCTCAAATTGGCCTTTTAAGGTTTTTCATTGAGACCTATTTAAAAGGAACAGTTTGCTCTTTCTGGCCTAGGATCAGGGAATCCACTGGGAGTACCTGGAGGAAAAGCCAGATATTCCCCCCATTTATTCATTTTTAAAAAATGAAGATAATCATGGGCACTACACTTAGGCTCTTCTTGACACCATAATATTTCAATTATGGGAAGCTGTTCATGTTAATACTTCCTTGCATCTAGGTCTATTTTTACATATCACAAAGACGCATGGTTTGCAAGCTCTTTCCAAGATGCCAGGTATTAAGCAAAAAACAAATTAACCTCTCCCTCACCAGAATGTGTACAAATTATATGGATATTGGGAGCTCACTTGGAGAGCAAAAGCTTCAAAACACTATAGCATCTTAGAGAACACTTAGAGGTGTTTTAAAACCAATTTTGACCCAGTTTGAAATGCATTACTTTTTGCAAAGAAGGTAACACTATCAGCATTTTTATTGTTAAAAAATAATTCAAGAAAACATCGTTTCCATAATTTTTCAGTAGAATATCAGAATATTTAGCAAAAACTTAAATCCATTTCATTTTTTTAAAATCCAAACAGAGGTATCCCCTATATTTTGATGTATTAAGATTGAGAAATCATACCTTAATTCATTAAAGACTAACATTGTGGGAGTTTAGTTTTGGACTGAATCCTTGATCTTGAAATGTCAGCCTGAGGTTTCAGCCACTTCAGGTTTACAGGTCCAGACTGAAATCGAGTAACAATTGGATGTGAATTGACTGGAAACTGGGAAGGCAATTCACTTTTGTGTGATGAATTTAAGGAAGTGCTGGAGGTAAGGATAACACCAGGCTGAGCCAGAACTTTGGTTTCTATCAGCTGGAATAAATCCTTCCCTCAGTACCAGGGATTGGCGTGGGTGTCTAAATAGGACTCTTGCACAGGGTAAACAGACCAATTCTCAGCATACGGTGTAGTCACAAAAATTGGAAGGGGGGGGGAGTTAAAAAAACACCGATTGTTTCCCTTGCTCTCCAGCCATCTCCTCGTTTATCTTCCAAGATAGAGGTAGCATAAGCAGAAGAACCCAGGTGCAGTTGGATTTCCGCCTATCTTTAGGCGGGAGGAAAATTCTGCAGCTGGGGGTTGTGAGAGCCACCTTAACAGCGGTCAGACTGAGCTGTCAGGCCGAGTGGGAAAGCGCTCGGGCTGAGGAGACAGCCGCTGCCAGCGGAGACGAGCTAAGTCTTGAGGGAGGGAGGAGGCTCCATAAAGCACTGCCTGTCTCTTTGCCCTGCTGGCTTTTGCCGAGGCCCCCCCCCCCACTTTCCCCCCAGGCGAAGCTCGCCGGCTACGCCGCCTGGATGACTAACTAAAGCTAAAACTCCTGAGGTGAGTCTTGGGTCCGTCCCCTGGGCTGGTAGGTCTCCCTCCCCAATACAAGGAAGGGAGGGGGGAGGGAGGAAGCCAGCGCCTGGCAACTTGACTAGTAGCGAAAGCCTCCCCGCACAAATGCGAATTGCCAATGGAGCTGCACGTGTGTTTTTTTGTCTCTGTGTGCTTGGGCTCGAAACTGCCTGTTTATTTCATTGGCGCTCACATTGCGGACAAACGGAGCGGCTCCGGATGCTGGCTTCTTGTGGGGAGTTTGTCTGCGGTGGACCTGAAAGAAGGATGTAGCTGAAAGGCTGCCGCAGGATCTTTGGGAGGTTCGTCTTTCATTTAACTGCAATTTAAGTTGAATAGTCCTTGGGTTCTTTCCAGTGCAATGTGGGAAAGACACCTGATGCTATTAAGGTAAATGCATGTTGCCCCGCGTCGGAGTCTTCCAGGACGGAAAGAAGCGCTGGAAAGATGTTGTGGAAGGGAGGGAGGGAGAGAGAAACAAAAATAGACCCCCGTCGAGTGTTCCAGTTTAGCGAGGCAGCAATCTACGCGTGGCTGGGTTTGTTTTGTTTTTAATGGGAAAACGTTGTTCACTGACCTGCTAGATCCCGAGGTTTCACCTGCTCGCTTCAGGGGCTAAAGTTTTTTTTCCCTCGCCGCTGGTTTTGCAACGGTAAGAAGTACCGTATTCCAAGTCAGAAGAAAATCATATCTGACTTCGTTTATGAACGTCACGCACGTGAGGCTAAGTGAGGCTTTTGTTAGAGATAGTCTGTGGATTAGGTTGCAAAAAAGAATCCGTCTCTCTAGGAATCGGAGAACCTAAATCTAACTCTGCTTTGTTAGTGTTAGCGAGATCTGCGGCACAAAAATGTAGAGCAGGTGAACAAGGTGGAGGGAATTATGCAAGTTGATAGTCTTCCAAATACATCAGGTGTGCGTTTAAATGGAAATGTGAAACATCCCTTAAAGGGCAACTTACATAACGCACTGTTCTATCAAACGGAGCGGATCCAGACTAAAGTCAGCATGTAGGTACAGTGTTGCTTTATTCTGCCCCCAGGACATGACTTAAACTGTACCTCAGTTTATTTTCAGATCCTGCATGATAAATGTGCCTTTCAATCCGAAGTGTGCCTGTGATTTCTTAATTCACATGAAGCCATACAGTAGTCTGAATTACAACGTGGATTGTTTGGTTTAGGTTTAGTGTTGTGATTTATTTAGTTTATTCATGGTTATGGGAGCCATGTTTTATAACAATATATGATCTTGATTAGTCTGGTATTTTCCTAAGAATCAGCTTCATTAATCCCAGATTATTACAATTAGAGATTTAGATTTCAACATGAAGATAAAAGCACAGATTCCTGGACAAGTACAGATAGATTTTGCTGAAAGAAATGAATTCATACCTATTACCTTATTAACTTAGCTGATTCAATCTATTTAGTCCAGCAGTGTCTAGTCTGACAGCAAGCAAAGGGGGTTTGTAGCCTTTGCACTTTATCAAAACATCTAATAGATAGGTGAGCCATGGCATTCCTGAAGAGCTGAGAAGCAAACATAGGCCAATAATTTAAATTCAGGACTTGAACGGTTTTTCAATATTGTTTTCTTCAACATGCTGTATTAAGTCAGCATAGCTGTTTGCTATATTTGTGTGTTACTTTGCATCAAGAATTGATATAAAAGTAATGTGAATTTTAACACTTTCTGTCTCAAAAATGAAGAGAAGCCAAATTTACCTTTTCTGTATAAAAGAGATGGCAAGCTACCATATTATACTCATCTACATCTACTCGGGAGTTAGTTCCATTGAATTCAGTGGGATTTGCAGCTAAGTGAGTATATGTAGGATTCTAGTCTTAAGATCTTAATAAATAACACCAACTAAAATGAGATCTTGGAAAATAGCATTATTGTGCAAAATATACCATGGTGACTTTATAAAGGAGGTTAGGTGCTAGTCCTCTTCCAGTTTACCTTTCACCATGCTCCATTGAAGACAGTTGGAATTCCATGTAAACATAGTCATTTGTTTTTAAGTCTGTAATTACTTTTGAACAGAGAAATGTTTTTTTTTTTACTTGAAACACAATCACTATGCAATGCTGTCTATCCTAGTAATATTTCCATTCTCAAGTTTTTAAGAGACTTTATGGAACAAAACATGGGGAAGCCTGTTTTATACACTTTGCTTGTGTGTGCCAATGATAACCATGAAAATAGTACCATTTGTGTGTGTATAAATGAAATCTTACAATACACTTAAATTCAGAAGGGCTTCCCAAATGATGAAACAAAATAATGATTTCCATCCAGTACCTTATTTGTAGTTTCTTATAGATTAAGCAACTACAGATTAAACCACTAAGAAAAAGGCTTATAATTGTTTGGGGCAACAAAACAGGATTTTAATCACTAACATTGTAGTGCTAAGTGCTAATCTAAGATTAAGTTCCATTTTAGTCAAGATATTTGAGTGAAAAAAGATAATACATTTTGCAACTCATATTGGTATTTTGGGTCTCTTGTTGTCAAAAGCTTTATTATTGTTATTTTAGTTTGGCTGTTTAATTTTGTCTCAATATTTGGCTTGGTAGTCAAAGTGGATTTTTCTCCTTAATTAACAAAAGAAATCAAAAGCACAACCCCATCAATAGGACATATTTTAGTTACATTAATTTTTAAAGGCAAGGTAGGAGTTTGATTTTTAAAGAATTGTTATTAACATACACATTGCCTTTCTTCATGAACAGAAGACTATGTACATGATGTCACCCTCTTTAATGCTCACATTATTGGAGTTAGGTTCAGAAGTAGCAGATGGCTCAGGGTCACCCAGTAAACTAGCCTCTCAAATCATCGTCTACCACTCTGCAAATGTTTGTAAATAGAAATGTGAATAATTGTTACATAATCAGAGCACTGCCTGATCGTTTTTAATCAAGGATAGCAGGTGAATGAAAGTACAAGGTCTTTATTGGGTCTTATGAACAGTACATTTTCTTTCTAGCATGTCTATGTTTCTTTACAATAACTTAGAAAGGATTATAAATACCAATGCAGCATGAATCCCAGTGTTATGGAGTGATATGCTATGACCGGTTTGGAATAAGGACAGCTGTTATTATAGTAGTCCATTGCCAGCAGCTAAAAGCTTGGAAAATTGAAGAGAATTTTCAGTTGTTGCATTAATTATATATGAAAACAGCCCAGTGCCTCACAAAACATGCATATCTCTTTCTTTTAGAAAAAGCAAATAGTATCAATGTAAAGATCTTAACTGACATTTCAAATTCTAACAAAAGTTTCAGGAAACGTCATTCAGGAAAGATTCAAGAACCAGCATCTTCCTTCCCCCAGCTAACTATCCAGTTTCTAGCAAACCAAAGGGTTTGCTAGAAAAGTTGGGCTTAATACCATAACACACAAGGGTTGCACACAAAGGACTTCTGCCACCCATCCTTCTTTCTTTTAGCCTAATAAAATAACAAAGAGTTGAAATAGCAATAGCAATAGCAGTAGACTTATATACCGCTTCATAGGGCTTTCAGCCCTCTCTAAGCGGTTTACAGAGAGTCAGCATATTGCCCCCAACAATCCGGGTCCTCATTTTACCCACCTCGGAAGGATGGAAGGATGAGTCAACCCTGAGCCGGTGAGATTTGAACCGCTGAACTGCTGATCTAGCAGTAGCCTGCAGTGCTGCATTTAACCACTGCGCCACCTCGGCTCTAATCACATCATTTTTTTTTATTTTGGAAGAGCTTAAATCTATCTAAAATATATATAGATCAACATATGTTACTCAGAGCAGCTCCATGTGAAACCTGAGAGGTAACTATATATCTATTTTATCCATTTATATTATGTTGGAGAGTCTTTGTAGAGATTTTCCTGTAGCAAATATATGGAATAGCAGGAACCAAGAGGGCAAATGCACTTTTCATAGGAATTCCCCAAAGGAGATTGCACTTTGCTTGTTTTATGCTGGGCTACAAACCAACTGGTGTTGACCAGGTTGCTGCAGGCACCAATTCAACAAGGTACATTTCCTGTGGTGATTCTTTGTATTATTGAAACTCCCTTTCTATTGTTTTAAAGTTTCATATGCCATATGAAGGAATATTTTAGGCACCAATTAGTGGAGTGAAACCTATCTCGCCCTGTATTCCAAGACATTGACATGATTAAACTCCTGACCAAGGGGAACAGAAATATGCAAGTGCAAAAGGAATCTCCATTTACAAGAAACTGAAGTAAATAATTCTAGATCATTTAATAATACAGACAGAGGCTCACCAATAGATTCAGTAGCGATTAACTGTTCAGGTAAACCTTAGGGAAAAAGTAGGTTCCACCACAAAACCGCGGACGACAAAATCGCGGACGACGAAAGCGCGTATGTGACGTCATCACAGCGCGACGAAAAAGATCGAAAAATGTAAAAATAAAGCGAAAACCTTACCCTAACCCCCCCAAACCTAAACCTAACCCTAAACCTAACCCTTAACCTAACCCTAAACCTAACCCTAAACCTAACCCTAAACCTAACCCTTAACCTAACGAAAAACCTAACGCTAACCCTTAACCTAACGCTAAACGTAACGCTAACGCTGTAAACCTAACCCTAACCCTTAACCTAACCCTAACCCTTAACCTAACCCTTACCTTTATGTGAATCAGCTTGCTGTAATTTAATTTTTATTTCAATTTTTCGATCTTTTTCATCGCGTTGTGATGACGTCACATACGCGATTTCGTCGACCGCGCTTTTGTGGAACGTGGTTTTGACGGGTCACGAAAAAGTATGTGCTGATATATGTATTGCTATCTCATTTTTAATACCCGTGAGATTTTATTGATAGGAATACATTATAACTTAATACTAAGAGGGAAAACATTATTGCCAAACATAGATTGTGTCTTAACATAGGCATGGAGATTTTACTCACTTTCACATGCCTTGCCTTCTCCAGAAGTGTTGGCTATCCACTTTCATCCAAGTAGATAAGGATGAAAGTATATTTCAAAAAGTGTCTCTCAGATCTGATGATAGACTAGCAATTATTTGGGGAGGGGAGGTGAATGGGAACAACAGTGTATATGCCATGTGATAATAGCCAAATGAATAAATACTAGAAGTTGTCGAATAGATATTTTTCTTCAAACATTGGTGTTATTAACATCTGCATTCATTAAAAAAATTAAAATAAAATCACCTTGGAATTGCTGTGAATATTTTGAGCAAGAATGTATTGGGCTATTTGCTTAAGAGGGAAAAGCCCAGACTCAAAATTGAACACTTCCTTGACATAGAGAATTATCTGAATCCAGACATGGATTCAAGTCTATTGTAACTTTTGGCACTGGCCTAGATTCCCCTCTGTATAGACAGAAGGATTGAAGATGGGGCTTACACCACGGATCAGCATGTTTAGGCATCTATCAAAGGTACTTTTTTTGTAAGGGGAAGAACTCTTACAGTATCCCTTCTTTTCAGCATTACTCATGTCTCTTTTTTTTAATTAAAAGATTTTTTATTTTTAGTTTTCAAAACAGACACAACACAAAAAATCCTCTTTCTTTACATACTGTAGAAAGTGTATCAGTTGGTTACAAAAAGTTTTCGTGCATTTCTTTCACAGTCACCCATGATTCCTATTAATTCTAGTATTTTAAATCAAATATATTTGTACATATTACCATCATCCTACCCACATTCTTGTTTGACTATAATTGGTTAAACGTCCATCATAAAACATACCAAAACTCAAGACATAACCACATACTGGGATCTCATTTGCTATTTCTAGTATCCCAATAACACTATTCCTTATGGCCTATTCTAGCTAAACATCAATAACATTTAGTAACAAAGGTTTCTAATCTTCCTTTCCAAATCACTGTTTACAATTTACATCCAATTTCCCCATGTTGTACCCATACCTATATATACATTGTTATCATTATCTCTCCTTTATTTGACTATATCCATTATCATAATTTAGTTCTTTTTTATTAATCTTTATATGTAACCAAACCATTTCTCATCTTCCTTTCATAGGTACCATTCAATATTCATATCCAATTACCACTTGTTATACCAATACATATGTATACATTATTATCATTTTCAATCGTTTATTTAACCATATCTATTGTCACTAAATTTCACTAAGTCCAACTAGTTTTAGGTTAAACACTTTCATCTATCAGCCTGTATCTTTCCACTAGCGAAACAGTCTCATGTCTTCTGCCATTTGTGGCATCAGTCCTCTAATCGTCTCCTTAATCAAGTTTGTATGGACTCTTCTTTGCAATTCCTTGTTTATTAATTCTCTCATGTAATTTTGATGCCCTTCTTCTTTTTCCTTAATCAGCTTGTCTGTAATTGTCAGTGTTGTTATCGATGGTGTTACTAATAAAATTTCTCCCTTTAAATCCATAAGTTCTTTTATTTTTTCTTCTTCTGTGTCTAGCCATCTAGGATAGGATTCCCATCCATCGGGTTCCCCTTTCCATATTCCACTTTTTCCATTTCCAGACAGAAACCAATCACCATAGATGTCAGCAGATTTGATTTCTTTGTAGTCATTTTTCTCTTTATTGCTTGGGAGTCTACCCTCTATTTTTCCCATTTGATAAGCATTTCCATCCTTTTCATCATATTTTTCTGTTAGGTGCTCTAATTTTTCAAATACATTTTCTCAAATATATTTGATAATTTCTTTATTGCAAATATTATTTCTTACAAGCTGACAGATTCTGACAGATTCTCTCTGTTGTTGGAAATTACCCATTGTTTCCAGCTGTAGAAACACTGCTGCACTGACTTAGAAGATTTTTACAAGGTTATACCTACAGTAGGTTCACCATGAGATCTCTGGGTAAGGATATATTTCAAAGGAACATTTGTATAAACAAATGGTGGTTTACTTCTTATCACTTTCTATAAACAAACTGTGAGACTTTAAAGTTTCAGACCAGAATAATCAGTAGTGAAAGTAAAAGCATTTTGTTTTCAATACTCAAGTTTCCAGTCTTTGAGTAGCATTATCTCTCCCTTTTTTGTTACAATTGTTGCAATTCTCTTTGTTCTTTTTGTATCTTTTAATATTCCAAGTTTTAAAGTCAAATTCTTACATGAAATAGAGAAGAAAGAGTAAAAGACACATGTAGTGATGAATAAGGAGAAGTTTAGTCCGTAGGTTGAGAAAGTAATAGTAAAAATTTTAGAAGAAGAAAACTTGATCCATTCATTTCAAACAGTTTGCATAAATTCAATCCATGAAAATAACATTTAAAAATTAAGATAACACACTGACCAAAACCATCCAAAGCGAAATTCCACTGCTTATTTCTTTTATTCTTAGATTTAAATTAGCTTTACATTTTTTTATAGGCAGGCTCTTTTAAAATGGATAAAAATTCCTCACCAGCTGTAAACACTTTCTCTTCCATTTCCTTCCATTTTGGAACTGTCCCTAGTTCATCAGCCCGGGGGCTGAGCTTTTAACGCCAGCTGAGAGACCTCCTGCATCAATCAGGGACTTTGCGGTGTCCCTGTGATCAGCAGAATGTAGTCTTCCTGTTCACCATCTCTACGGGACCGTTTAGGTCCAATTGGACCACCCAGCGAAAAAAGTATTGGCGGCGATCTCAGAGCATTGAGAGCAGGCGACCATTTCGTAGCGACCTAGGCTCCTCCTCACTCATGTCTCTTTTAACATCCAGCTCTTATGGTAGTAATTAGGAAAACTATTAGTACCACAACAGGCTTGTTCATAGGATAGTTACTTGACCAGCAAGCAAATCATAGAAATGTAAGGGAAGAGGAGTAGCTAGTAAGAATAGCTGATAACAGTGGCCGAGATACTGATGAGCAACTTGACGCCCTAAGCTGTGTGTGGCACTGAATCCTTTTTTTTTTTTTTTTGCACTTTCCAGAATCACTTCTGATCCCAGCTACTAAAAACTTGTGTCATAGTTTCCCGGCACCAGTTTTTCGTATGCAACAAAATTTCATTTTAATATATGCCAATTAGTATACAAGTGACAATAAAGTTATTCTAAGTTTAGCATTTTGAAATAGGAAACACTGGAAAACTATAATGTCAGCTTTTTTGGGATGGGGGAGGGAAAAGATAAAGAAAAATACCAAATTCCTCCCAAAAGCTTTGTGTGCCTTTTAGCCAGGCAAACAATTTTACATGGAGTCCCAGTCATCAAAGAGTGCCGAATCCAGATTTAAGAATCAGGAACAAATAGCATTCCTTGACATTTAGTATGATACTAAACCAGTGACGGTGAACCTTTTTGTAGATGCGTGGCAAAATTGTGCGTGCGTGTGTGATAGCAAATCTGAGCGCGCCCCACACCCACAGTGCAATGCACCCCATCTACCTGCACATGCACACATGACCCATACACATGACTCCAATGTGGGGGGGGGGAGTTTTTGCCCTCCCCAGGCTTCAGGAAAGCCTCTTGAGTCTGGGGAGGATGAAAAATGGGCCCAAAGTGACATCAATTTGAGGTCAAAATTATTAATGAGCTGATCGAGAAAATTCAATTGTACTGCTGGCATTAATATAGCAGTATTTTCCGCTGGCAGGTTATATAGATTTTTAAAAATCTATACGAAAATGTTCCAGTAATGTCCCCTAACATTGGCACTACTGTATATCTTCTCCCAATTATATATTGGGACTGTTAACATAAACATAAAACATGCAATTTGCCATGTTTTCATTCTTTATCAGATATTACCCTTCATGGAAGTCCTTTTAAATGTAAATTCAGCCATTCTAAATGCCCTTTTAAAGCAATTGCAGTAGTCCTTGACTTACAAACAATCCTTTAGCAATGTTTGTACAGTAGTGTATGTAGTTCAAAATTACAATGGCACTGAAAAAGTGGCTTACAACCAGTCCTCTCACCATTGTCACAGCATCCTCATAGTCATGTGATCAAATCCAGGCTCTTGGCACACAGCATGTATTTACAATGGTTGCGGCATTTTAAGTTCACATAATCACCATTTGCAACTGTCTCAGTTGGCTTCTGACAAGCAAAGTCTATGTGGGAAGCCAGATTCACTTAATGACCACATGATTCACTTAAGAACTGCAGTGATTCTCTTAACCATGGCAAAAAAAAGGTCATAAAACTGGATGGGACTCGCTTAACTAGCTTTCTTAGCAACAGAAATTCTGGTCCCAATTACAATAAGTTAAGGACTATCTGTACATATGCAACTATCAATAGTAGTTTCTTATTTTAAAAGTATTTTGACTTTTATTGTATTTCTGTGCATTTCTGTGTGAGGAAAAAGCAAGACTGTTTATGTGAAGATTAAGGGAGCACAATGCTCACATTCATTCCAGTTCCGTAAGGGTGAATAAGCAAAAACAAAATGGAGACTGTACACATGCACACACAACTTTTAGATGTGACCAGGTGAAACCCAACTGCTCTCTTTGTCTAATCTACTCTGAGCCAAATTGAGCTTCCTGTAATCCCATCAAACCAAAGAAAACAAATATCCTCACCAAATAGTATAGGCCAAAGAAAGCCCTATTCACAACATAGAAAAATCACAACCTTCCATTATCTATTTGTGGATGACTTCAACATTGTATCTCCTTAACAACAAACTTTGGGGCTCTGCTGTCCGCCTTAAAGGCCCTTTTGCTTAGCAATAGAACTCATTCTGGGTACACTGACAAGGATCTACCCAGTTCCCCAAACAGAGCTGCTACTCAGATCCCCAGGTTTTCCTGCTTCCTAGTCCTTTCCCATTGTTCAAGGTCTCCCTTGTTAAAACAGGTGGCCAATAATCATTGCAATCAACATAGTTCTCCTCAGCGTTGTGCTCTTATTGTGGAAAAATGAGTCTTGGTGGCACAGTGGTTAGAGTGCAGTACTGCAGGCTACTTCTGCTGACTGCCGGCTGCCTGCAATTTGGCAGTTCAAATCTCACCAGGCTCAAGGTTGACTCAGCCTTCCATGCTTCTGAGATGGGTAAACTGAGGACTCAGATTGTTGGGGGCAATAGGCTGACACTGTAAATCTCTCAGAGAGGGCTGTAAAGCACTGTAAAGTGGTATATAAGTCTAAGTTCTTTTGCTATTGCTAAAATTCCAAACCAGGCTAAACATTCTTCTAAAATAATTATATCTACATATATGCAACCATCAAAAGCAGTTTTATATTTTAAGGGTACTTTGACTTTGATTGATTGTGCATCTTCATGCACGCATTTCAGTCCAGGAAAAAGCAAGAATATCTGATACCAATTTTGATGTAAAGTTTCCTGGGAGCAGAATGTGTTCATTCGCTCAGGAGAAGATCCATGAATAATTCTTTTACATCTCTAGTCAAAATCAGGCATAAGCAATCCATTGTTTCATCTGGAAGATGAGGCCCTTGTGACCTCTAGGCTGGAATACTGCAATGTGCTCTACATGGGGCTGCCCTTGAAGAGCATCCGGCGACTTCAGCTAGTACAGAACGCGGCCGCGCGAGTGATTGTGGGTGCACCTCGGTTCACCCGCATAACACCTATCCTCCGCGAGCTGCGCTGGCTACCTGTCGATCTCCGGATGCGCTTCAAGGTGCTATTAGTCACCCATAAAGCCCTGCATGGTAGTGGATCTGGATACTTGAGAGACCGCCTTCTGCCAATTACATCCCTGCGACCAATAAGATCACATAGATTAGGCCTCCTCCGTATCCCATCGGCCAGCCAGTGTCGGCTGGCAACTACAAGGAGGAGGGCCTTCTCAGTAGTAGCCCCGACCCTTTGGAACGAGCTCCCCGTGGAGATTCGTACCCTCTCCACCGTCCAGGCCTTCCGCACAGCCCTTAAGAACTGGCTAGCCCGTCAGGCCTGGGGACAAGGATAGTTGCCCCTCCCGAATGATGAATGTATGTTGTTTACTATTTTATTATATGTCTCTATGTTAACGTCTGTATTCCCCCTCCCCGATTTTATGTGAGCCGCCCTGAGTCCCCTCAGGGAAAAGGGCGGCCTACAAATATTAATAAAATCTACAAAATCTACAAATCTACATATCTGGTCCTGCTGAAGTGAAGGAAAAATCTAATTCAGGTGGAACATATCTGAACAGATGAGGAAAATTCCTACCAAATGAATGTGGAAGTATGCATTTAGCCTTGGCTCTGACATTGCACCCTTCCTCCAAATCATCAAGCTTTCTTTCTGCAAAGATCTGAACAATCAAAGTTCTATTTTATTGGAGAACATCTGTAAGAGAAAATATTGGTCTTTATATCATGAACCCTGCAATCTAAACAAGCAGCCTTTTAGTTTCTACATTGCCTCTTTGAGCAATGTGTAACAGTGATACAATGCTCAACTGTTTAGTTATGCAGGTTTAAGCATGGTCACTAAACATTTAACACACTCTGAATCCTGGCAGGGATGGGGTGACCAAAGAAACTTGGTTTCCATGGAAACTAAAAAGTTAGCACATCTCTAGTATTCCTCTGATTCACAAACAGATTAGAGGGTGACTTCAAGAGAGAAATCACAAGAAACTAGGACAGGCGATATTGCAGAGGGATCAGAAAAAAATGCTGAGTTTGAAACTGAATTGCCAAAGGACTAGGGGGAGGAAATAAATTGCTTTACTTTATGGATTTGTTTTAAGTAGAAAAAGAATTCAGACAGATATCTTTATTTTGTTATCATAGCCTGTTTATTATATACAGCTAATGATAAAATGTACTGAAAAATAATTGTTTTTAGGACTATCTTTTATAACTTTTTAATTGCTGACTTTTAAAATATTTGCTAGATATAAATTGTGACTTTTTCCCCTTTATTAACTTTCTAATTGGATTCCTACTGTGTCTAGAATGCTGAGGTGGACAAGGAAGCTTGCAAAAGCCAACAGAATTACAAAGAAAAAATGAATATTTTACTGGAGGCCACCAAGAAAAATTGTATAGACATCATGGCAGTTCTGAAGAAGTTACAGACATGTTCTCCTATCACTGGATTACTATATCCCTATTACAACTCAGGATAAGAAACCAAAGAAAGAATAGCAACAATAGTACTTGTCTGTAATGCAGTCAGCAAATTACTTTTATTTATTACATTTATATGCCCCAAAATGACTCTGGGTGGCTTACAGTTACATAATATAGTACATACTGTATGCTCATTCATGCTTCTGAGGTCTGCTGTATTTTCATACCCAAAACGCATGGATTTACCTGGATCAAGAAGGGGTTAGCTTGTCATAGTAGACAAACATAACTGGCTTAGTTTTACCCCTGTCTCTGTGAAGACAGAGCTTAAGCAGACCTGCAAAATCAAGACCATTCTAGAAATTCT
Source organism: Thamnophis elegans (assembly GCF_009769535.1). Taxonomy (NCBI): domain Eukaryota; kingdom Metazoa; phylum Chordata; class Lepidosauria; order Squamata; family Natricidae; genus Thamnophis; species Thamnophis elegans. The sequence continues at coordinate 29,797,511 of NC_045550.1, read as the reverse complement.
ATCTTTTGTGTTTCTTTTATTTTTCACCTCCCAATATGGCCACAAAAGTGGAGATGAGTGAATGAAACATAAAGTCTCCTTCAACTTAGTTTGTGATGGTGCTGATCCTGATTGGGTCACTACAACTTTGTCTATTTATTTTTTCAAACATAAAAATATAAGAAAGCAGCCAAAAGTAACATTTTCATAGTCATCCTTACAACAGTTAGGATGATATCCAAGGTTGCTTTCCCATTTGATCATAGTCCCCGTAGCCACGGGATGCAAGTTTTTTTTTAGAGTAACAGTAACTACTCTACTGCTGGGTTGGGTCATCCAAATCTAGTCAGGGTAACTCACAATACATAACACATATGTGTTCAACCTTGGCAAGTTTAAGACTTGTAAACTTCAACTCCCAGAACTCCCTATTAAAGTTGCCAAAGTTGGACACCAGTGCTGTAGACTAAAATGTGTTTAGTTAATTTATGACTCAATGTATTGTGAAAACACAGCTGCAGAATTAATCCTGCCCATAGGGATTTAAATACCAAAACAGAATAGATCTAGCAAGCTTCTATATAAAAAATCTATTGCTTTTTATCTTGAGCTATCTTCATTTCTGCAGCATCACATAGAATATTATTGAAAGAAGAGTATAATATTATTTGACTTGTAAATCTTACTATGGATACATCCTCAGAACTACTAGATTCAGACTTATCTTCTGCCCATTGACATGATCATAAACAAAGTTTTATGAAGTCCTTACTAATCTCATGTTCTGCAGCCAGGGACACCACAAAGTGTTGTTTGGAATGAACTAGAGCAGTCAAAATTAATATTTCATTGCTAACATCTCACCCCCTTTCTCTTGATTATGAAAATCCCTGCCATGTTGTCATCCTGCAAAATCATGGCTGGGCTGAGAAACTGAAACCAGAATTAAAACATTTCCAAAATAGCCTAATCTCAGGGGCTTTCCTTCTGTTTGCTCATCTTATGAAAAGCTGCCTTCTGTGTTACATCATCACTGTCTATAAAGAATTCTGGCAACAAACAAAGGAAAATGCTTTCCAGTAGTCTGAACTTCTGCTTCTGGTCTCTTTGAAAAAATCACCTTGTAGCTTGGCCAATAAATTGTCTGGCACACACAAGCAAATTATAGGCCACAATTGACTATGATGGCAAACCCTTACATTTATTAATTACAGTTAAAATAAAATAGAAAAGAGTGAATTTTTCCTGAGGCTGGGTTTAATGGGAGGTGAGGAAATATCATGGATAATATTACAGGAAGTCTTTGAAATTAATTGTTATTTTATTAATATATTATTAATGTTTTTCTGTAGCATTATGTAAACTAATATTAACATACAAGCAAGCTGTATTTCTACGACTCATTGAACCAGAAAAGAGATTCACAATTTAGAATAGCTAAATTAAAAAAAAAGTGAATAACACGGAGTTATAAATATGTTATATAAATTGGGTCATAATGTTAAACCATAATGTGGATTGTTTATTCACTTTAGTATGTTATAGAACCCAGTCAATGTGATTCATTAAAGTTTATGATTTAGCATGTAGACTAGATTAACAAATCACAAATAACAGCATTGATTTATCCAGAATTTGTCAACTACAGTGACTAGGTTTATATAGTACCCTGACTGGGATCATATGATGTGTTGAGTCCAAAAGTCCATTTAACTATCATGTATACACCACCATCTGATCATCATAATCTTTTGGGTTTACTAGTGTCTTGAGTTTACCATGGAATTTCAGCCAGCAGATACTATTATCTGGGGCAATAGGAACTGAAATTAATTACCATGATTAGCTTTAGGTTATATATCCCACTTTTGATAAACCTAAATGGTTGTCCTTCAACCATGCTAAGTCTTATATAAGTCTCTGATTCAGGTTGATAAGCCACATTCAACAGAGGTAAGATGTACATCCTTATTAATACTTGGTGATTTGTAAATTGTGATTAGTGTTTTTCTTATCCTGATTATTCAGTAAGCCATGGTTAATTGTGTGAACACAGCCAGTATGAAATGTAGTCATATTATTAAAGAAATGTAACTGACGACTCAATATATACAATACATCAAGAATATATTGCATTTCTGCCATCTATGTATGGGGCTTAAGTGTGCAAACCCGATACATACTAAGGCAATAGAGCTTTTTTGAGATGTTCCTTTAAGACAAGGTCTTGAGGATACAAATTTCAGTTATAGTACTTCAGAATACATTACAGCAAGTGCTGTACAGCACTGTGTGAAATATAAACGGTGCTTTCTTGATTATTCATTCCACTGCTAAGTAAGCTAATAAAGGATCTACTGACAGAAAAATTTCACCAGCTGATAACTTAGCCAGGGGATACCTTAATCCAACACTAACTTGTTTTAAGCCTAGAATATGTAAAGTAAAATTGGTCTGTGTTTCATACTCAGATCATCCAAAACAAATCACCTATATCGTATATGTTTTCCTTGCTGATCTCTGGTAGAGCATTTACTTGGTGGAATAAATCATAAGTAACTGTGTTAACTCCAGATCTTAAAAAGATGCTTTTTCCAAAAGACTGGACTTTGTTTGTTTTTAAATGTTTAATTTCTCATCCAAGAAACTTCTTCAGTTCTAATTGACTGGAATGGAAGGATTTATATTCTTTGCAGTTCATATGGTCATTAACACTCAAGAGTGGTGAAGCACGGGATTGATCTATATCAGGGGTGTCAAACTAGTGGCCCATGGGCTAGATGCCTCATGTGCAAGCCATGCCCACCCAAGCTCTGCGAAGAGAAAAAAATGTTGCAAAATGTAATGTGATGGCAACATGGTGCTACGAATTTGACACCTGTGATCTATATCTTCAGAGTCACCTGAATCAAAGTACAGGGTGTTAGGGCTGCTGAAAGGACTGCATTGTAAACAGGAGATAGGTGGTATCATGTCTCTTCCGCTCAATTGAGGGAGGGCCAATCAATTTTATCATGGATGGCCTCTTTGACTCCTCTAGTGGTCGTCTCTGTCCAGAATGTGAATTTGGTCTTTTTAAAAGAGTGACCTTAGTCTTTCAGATGCAGCTGGACTGCTGAATCCTCTCCTGATGAGGTTTTTCTCCTGTGTGGCGCCATGCGTTTGTTGTTATGCACATGTCTCACTGCAATGAATATACTACATTGCTCAGTTTATACCTGGGTGTTTTGTCCTTGGGTTTAAAGTGTGCCCCTATGTTGTATTAGCTGAAAATTCTTCTGAGCTTTTCAGATATTCCTGCAATATATGGAATGACATTGCTCTGTTTATTGTTCTCTTCTCTGTCTATTATGAAGGAGCTCCTGCTGGATCTGCCTGTGAATTTGACGTTAGGTAGTTAGGATAGCTATATGTTCTGAGGGCTTCCTTATTATGCTTTAGTTCTTTTTTCCCTCTTTGCTGATAGCAAACTTTCAGCCTGGTAGTGTAGGGTTCTGACCAATGGTGGTATTTGGCAGGTTCTTACCAGTTCTGGAGAACCAGAATTTGAGGAGTTCGGAGAATCAATAAATACCACCTCTATTCTCTGCCTCCTGAGTCCCAGCTGATCGGGAGGAAATGGGGATTTTGCATTAACCTTCCCCTAGAGTTTTTACTGTATGAGATTTTACAATATCCTTCCCCTGCCATGCTCACCAAGCCATGCCCACCAAGCCATGTCATGCCCACCACGCCATGCCCACAGAACTTGTAGTAAAAAAATTTGAATCCCACCACTGGTTCTGACTATTCCCAGTTTGTGCTCCAGTGGGCAATGAAAATCAAAATATAAATACTGATCTATGTGTGTAGGTTTTCTGTAGTTCGATATTGAGGCTTCTGTCTTCTTTAATATGCACTGTATAGTCTAGGAAGGCTGAACTATTTCCCTTAATATCTTCCTGTGTTATTTAAAGTTGCTGTCCATAGAGTTGGTGTGTTTGGTGAAGGCTTCCACTTCCTGTGTTTTAATTTTGACCCAAGTATCATCCACATATCTATGCCAGTGAGTGGGTGGAATACCTATGGAGGAGTTTAGGGCTTTAGGTATACAATGTGAACTCAATTTTCAAAAGGGGGCTTCTCTTGAAAAGTATCTAGGAACTTCACCTGGTCCAGAATATAGCAGTGTAGGTAGTTTTGGATGTACCTCCATAGGCATATGGCACATCTCTGCTCTGCAAGCTGCACTGGCTCCCAGTGTGCTTCCAGACACAATTCAAGGCATTGGTGGTCATCTATAAAGCCCTTCATTGTTATTTGTAGGATTTCCTTTCTCCATTGGTTACTACCAGCCCTATAAGACCCAACAGAAGGGACATGCTATGGTCCTCTCTAACAAGGAACGTCATTTGTCAAGACCTAGGAAGAGGCCTTTTTTGTTATAAGACCTCTGGAACAGCATGGCCTCGAGGATCCATCTCCAGTTATTTTATGGGCTTTCCAGAAAGCCTTAAAAACACAACTGTGTTCTTGAGTATGTGAGTTTGTGACACAGATATTTTTGGTAGCGTTGTTGTTGCTCTCAGTTGCCATTCTATGAATATTTATTATTGTTGTGATTTTTTTTTGCTGTTGTTATTGTTGGTGGCTTGCTTTGTAATTGGTTTTTAAGTTTTAAATTTTGTTAGTCATCCAGAATCCTTGAAATAGGTATTTTAATAGATATAAATTGAGTAAATAAAGGAAAATTTTGGAGGAAAGATTAGAACACATAGCTTTCCTAGAAAGCCTATTACTAGTACAAAGATAAGGAAGCATTTTTCTACCTTTATATTTAGTTTTTGCAAGTGTGGTAAAAGCATAACAGTTATAAAAGCATAAAAATGGGAAATTGGCATCAATACCTTAACTTTAAAAGCATCTTAGCCAGGAACTAGAGCACTATCAGAATATTAACAAAAACTGGATTTTATCTGTTGATCTGCTTTTATTTTTAATCCATCAGAATAGTCTATATACCACCTTCGCTTAAGTTCTCAGAGCAGAGGTAGGAATGTTACAGTCTGTCCTGCCCCCCCCCCACAACCTATGGGTTTTGCATGACATCTATTTCATCTCACCTGCTTTTGGTGTATCTAGTCATGGTTCTTAGTATTTAATGTAGGAATTAAATATTCATCTTATAATGAAGAGAAGTGACCATGTGAAGTGCTTGTTAAAATCTAGATCCCTCTACCAATCATTTTAAATTCCTTTCATAGAGCTCACTGTTAAAAGCTCTCTCATTCTTGTTTTTAACTTAGCTCTTCTGAGAGAAGCGGGATTTTCCCAACTGCTCATTATCTGGTGGGCCTGTCTTCTATCACCTCCACCTTACTTGCTTTATACAGACTCATTAAATCCTCTGAGTAGGATTTCTTGTGTTCAGTTCAGCATCTAAAATGCCGTGGGTACTTAATTATATCTTGAAGAGTAGTTGTAGTGTCATTAATGTCCTTTCTGAGAATTGCAGTTAGAAGGAAACTCTGGCCTAGGCAGCAAAATGCCATGTTAATAATACCATTTTATATAGTACCTGTGGAGTATCCAAGGCATCACCTCAGATTCATTATATTTAATAATACCTTTCAAGAGGGCTTGTAAGAAAGGTCAGTTTTATTATCTTTTTCTAACCCAGATGAGGAGTTGAGTCTAGCTGAGGTTGATCTGATTAAGATTTAATCAGCTATTAAGTGCGGGTTAAAGCAAAATCTGAACACCAGCTCTTATAGCTTTTTTAAAAAAATATATTCATATCCCATATTTAATATTTTTACAAATAACTCAAGGCAGTGAACATACCCAACACACCTTCCTCCTCCTATTGTTCCTACAACAAGACTTCTATGATATAAGATGGGCTGAGATAGAATAACTGGCCCAAAGACACCCAGCTGGCTTCCATGGTTAAGACAGAGCTTGAACTCAAGGTCTCCTGCTTTCTAGTCCAAACTGACTCTTATCCAAGTGCTTTGGCTGCAGTTATCAGTATCAACCCACTAGAAGCGTCCATAATTTAAAACTGAATCATACTGTCATATTTCAGGTTTTGTCTTAAACTAGATGGGTTTTTAATTTTATTTTACTCAAGATAAGGTATGACTCCATTTGATGGCATTTTTATTAACAGCCCACTTCAAGAAAACAAATCTCAAATAGTTGTTATTCTATGGATCCTCCTCTGGGATGCACAAGAAATCCTAGAGACAATGCACTATTCTGCAACTAAAATGTCCACAGATGCCTGGTGTACAGGTGAATCATACCAGTACTTTATAACAATAGCAAATATCAGTATCAATGAGACAAACAATTCATTGTGATATCAAACAACCTGTACAGGTCCAGAGTTCAACTTTGCAGGACCATGGACAGATCACAAGGTGCTTAGAAACTTGCTTCAGTGATCTTGAAGATGCCTTCTAACAACCTTCTGCAATTTGGTGACCTTCAGATAAATTGAGGAATGATTCAAACTATTCATCCCACTGAGACAATGTCTCAGAGCTAGTCTCAGAGCCTAGTGCATTAAGCATCCAGGTCCTTGTTACTCTTTCCCAATGTACAGCCTAATGGACGAAGTACTGAAAGTCCTTATATATACAATCTTCAGGCCTGAAATGTAACACCTTTATATTGTTTTCTTTGTTTTCCACCAAGCATGTCCTCTAAACCAATTAGCAGACACTGAGAGCAAGTCTGACATGATGGGGCTTTTTCCTCAAATAAGATATGCTCAAAAAAAAAGCTATGTAGGATCTGGTCAGGACTGTTGAAGCCCTGGCCATCAGTCACAGCTTTGAAAGCAGGAATTAATTATTTGTCTAATGAGTGTGGATGAAAGGATGCAACTAACAATTGTATCCACGCTTTTGCTATAATTCAGGACTTGATTATAAAACAAAATCTGCATGAATGATTATCTCCATATGTGTACTAAACATGTAGAGAATAGTGTTAGGATCATTATAGTAGATTATATTGAGTATTATACATTCCACTGTGCCTGTCAAATTCCATACAATATCTAAAAAGGGAGTCTATACATTGCTGTTCTTATAGAATTGGAAATAAAATCATTCTGTATTTCCCATTGTATGGAGGTGCTGGACACATTCAGATTAGAATGTTTTTTTAAATTGTGAATGAAAATGCCTCTATTTTTTTTAAATTATAAGACATCTAAATCTATTTTTCTGAAAGAATCTCATTCTACCAATTCAAAAATTAATGTATTTTCTTAAGTCTATAATATTGAATCAAATTTGCTGAAAGAAGAGTCACACTTACTGAAAGAGTAAAATCTCATATCTTTCTTCCAGAAAATAGCCCACAATAGTCCCTGAACTCTTGAGACACCTGCTTATATTATCCATTTTCAAAAACAATTTGTGCAGATGAAATTTTAGATTGTGATAAAAGAGTATTTGAATTAGATTAAAGTGGTGACAGGAGGCAGTTAAATAAATATTTAAACTACTCTTGCAATTGCTGCTAACTCTAGAAAAAAAATGTAAGCATCCTTTTTCCATATTACAGTCCTGGGATTTAGGTTGGGGTTTGGAGCAGTACACTGGCACTATGGGAATCCACTAGTTCTTTACATGCTATTTTGCAACTTAAAAACACCACCGATAATTTATTGTCTGTACTTTGTAGCAATGCATTTTCAAATTTTACTAGTATGTATTGCTGCATAACAGAATTATTCATCCTCCTCTGCCTTTAGAAGCTTTATCTGAATAGGCAAGAAAAATATCTTTAGTGCATAATGCAAAAAATGCAAAGATACAATCACGGGGAGCATAATTCCTTTGACTCAGAGATCCAGTTGCTGAAGAATAATAGTAGGAGAGCAGCTATTAGAAATAAGAGTTCATATCTGGGTAGGACAAAGATCATTAGTTTTTAATATAGTTCTGCTAATGCTGCCTTCTAATTCAATCTTGCATCTCATCATCATAATGACTAGCCATCTAAAATTAATTTGCTTCTTACAGAATAGTGGTTTATCCTGGTCTCCTATATCAGAGAGAGAGAATGTAATTGAATTGAGAAGAGGAGAGATTCACTAAGAGCTTTTAAACAATTTTTGTTTAAGTTGGAAAAACAGTAAATTTCTCAGTCCATGCAGCATTTATGCCCGATTACTGTCACTACAAATCAAAAAGCCAGACTAATGCAAATTTGAAATGCTTTATTGGCATGTCTTAATAGTCAGGACTCAGGTAATTAGAGAAGCACTTAAGCCATAGAAGATTCAAAAGTATTAGAAAGATTGTGTCATAATCTGCTAGCAAGCATAAAGGATAGACAGAAAAGTTGTGTGTAATAGTGTAGAGCAGGCTGTCAAACTCTTGGCCCGGGGGCTGGATCTGTCACACACTGCCCACACCCAGTTTAGCAAAGGGGGGGGAGTCCCAATACATGACGCCTCTGTGATGACACAAGTTTGACACCCCTGGTGTAATGTTTGAAGACCAGAAAATTCTAGAAGCCAGGCTGAATATCAAACCTAGGTTGTGAATAGAAAACAACAATAGTAAGCATAGGAGTCTGCAGTTGGAGAGCAAAAGCCTGGAGGTTGCTTTTATATAGACCCAGCTGCTGTTGTGGTTTGATCAAGGTTTTTGCAGCACTCTCCTGCCTAGGGAATATGCTAATTGTCTCTACTCAGCCCTTTGTAGTTGCCAGTAGGTTCCAATTTGGATGCCCTGCCAGCATGGTGCTTCGTTATCTGAACTGGATTTCACCTGCTCAGGTTTATTGTCTCTTGAAGCTTCCTGATTGCCTGCTAGCTCTGCAGGCTGATGGTCTTGTTTGCTGTTTAATTTCACGTTCTGCAGATGAGACCATAACCCTTACAATTCAAATTAAGGGAAATTCCTTCCCTGCATGAAACTTTTACCTTTACCTTGCTTGGATCTATGCAAATTGCCTTTTCATATCAAATAAGTTAACCTGACATTAAATGGAGGGATGCTCACACATGCCTTCAACTCCATAGTTTATTTTGTAATAATGTATTGCATTTGTCGAGTAGAGAGTGGATTGTATCAGTTGAAATGACTTTAATTTCAAAAAATGTAAGAAGGCCCATAGACCCTACATGTTTGATTTTTGATGTTTGATGTTTAATGAATTTATAGGCTGCCCAATCCCGAAGGACTCCGGGCGACTTACAACAATACATTTAAAAATAGAAAAGTTAAAAACAAACATAGATTAAAAAGACCACAACATATACCCAGTCAATGGGGCTGGAACTGAGTCATGAGTTCAACAGCCCGGGGCCTGCTGGAATAGCCAGGTCTTAATAGCCTTTCGGAAGGCCATGAGAGTGGGTAGGGTCCGGATCTCTGGGGGCAGTTTATTCCAGAGGGTCGGAGCGGACATCACCCAGAGAGTTTTATATGAATGACTTCCTCTTCTATACTTCCAAATAGAATGTAATGACTTTGCTGATACTATCTTAGATCAAGAGAATCTTAAATGTTATGTGTGCACGATCCACTGAATTAAATGTAATTTTCTACCTCAAATTGTTTACCACGAAAAGGTTTAACTATTTCTCCTTGACTCTAAAATGAAACAAAATTAGCAGTGAGTTCAGTCCTAGGTAGAGGCAGATGTAGGGTCTCTTGCTTGGGCCGGGGATTGGGCTAGATGATCTGTGAGGTATCTTCCAACTCTGTTTATCTATTAATTATGATGGGTTTTTAGTTCTTTACTCAGGTGAAAATGAAATGTAGATGAATAACTAAAGGAAGTGGCAGCCTCCCAGCCTTTTTTTGCAGCAGCTCAGAGGGACATTAAAATTTCTGCTTCTTGGTTGACTGGGTCATTGGAGATTGCTGCTGTCTGAGGGTGTGATTTAATTACCTGCAGGAACAGCTGTCTCAGCTGTCTCTATGAGTCAAATGGTAAGCATTAGCATTATTAAATACAAAGCAGGCAAGGAGAAGGTAATTCTGTTTGCTGTAATTGTCCACTTTAGCTAGAATAGTCCAAGAACAAAAAACAAATAAAAAAAAATCACTAAACCATCTTGCATAGAGTTCACATTATCCTCTTTCAATGTACTGCACTATCTATATTTAAAAAGTTCTCAAAAATCTTCTGAGTAACTTTTTTTTTCTGGAGAAGTAATGTCTTTGCCTCCAAAAATCACACTAGCCATGTTTTTATATTGATTGACCTGCTCATGCAACAGGTTTAACTGAGTCAAGCTATATTCAGCTATATTCAGTAAAGGCAGAGTGTTTAATTAATAATATGCCTTTACATTTACTGTATAGAGGGAGGGAGAAAGACAGAATAGACTTTTCTCAGTTCAGTATCCTCCAGAGATTGGATTATAATTCCCATAATTCAAGTAAGTAGAGCCATGGTCAGTCTTCTGGGACACGATGAAACTCATTTAATAGTATATCTGGACAGTTTCAATTTGGAGAAGTCCATATAAATGAGTAATAATTTTCTGTATTTAATAAAAAATAAAGCAACTATTGCTTGTTGCTCAGGAGTAGTTTTGCTGTGGGAGTAATTTCTCCAGTTCTGGCCAGAAGTAATATTCGGTTTTTAAACAGGAGGAAAGAAAAAAATGCTGTAAAAATATTTTTGCAATAACAAAATTGTGGTTTCCCCCACTTTTTCTATGTATAATTTTCAACACCCCTAAAGTGAGCATTGGATGATGTAGATATGGGAGACATCATATAAAGCAAATTGGTAATAACTGTGCTTAGTCATAACAAACATTCATTTGGAAATACTACTGTACGCTATATACTACAATCATATTTTAGGAAAACTCTGATTTACTGAAATTATGTAAAAATTAGACTGAGACAAAAAATTCTAGGAAAGTACAGAAAGGTTTAAGTCAAGAGAGAATTGTGATTTAAATATTTAACAACATATTCATGTACATAGCAGTCATTTCTACAATGTGCTACATGACTTGTAAGGCATAATACCCAGTAGTATTCCTCAAATTAATGAACATTCATGTTGTGCAGAAATGGGATGCCTCCCTAAACAGGACTGTGTTTATTTCAGAATTGTAAATGCATTTTGTAAACCGTAATCTCTTTTTTTGATTCAGTGCCTGCATTGAAGTCCTTGAATAGCTCAACTGAGTTCATGGTTCAGACAGTCTCTCCCATTTCTTTAAGATATTTTATATCATCCACAATATTTAATCTGACTGAACTTTTTTATTTATCATAGAACTGTCCCATCTTTTTATTATGCTGCTTAGGATTGCCTATCTATTTTTTCCAGTCTTCTCATCTTTTTCTTCACAAACTAGGAGGTATGATATGATAACCACCTAAAGGCAGGCCAGAGAACGTCATCAATAAGCAAGAATTTGTACCTGATTCACTGGTTCTAGCTGTGAATTAGCCTCTTTCATTGTAGATGCTTTTATATTTGTAAAATGTCTAACTAAAATATTGAGTATGTTCTATCTTCATTTTCTTGCAAAGCTACAGAAGCATCCAGAAAAAGTGCATATAATTGTATAACTTACTTTCCTTTTAATTCTAGGTTTGGATACACTGGAATTTTTCATGAAGTACTTTTCTGATGGCAGTCCTAAGTAACGTAGCTGTAAAGGAACTGGACACATGAGTATTCCTGATGAATGTGATTTGAGTTCTGTAATAGACATCTAATCTTAACAATAGCCGTACAGAAAGTGTAACCACCTGCAGATCTAAACTGGAGCAATGACCCAGAAGAACTCCTAGATGTAGATGTGCATCTTTTCCATGGACTTTGACTAGAGGTGATACAGCCTCCTCACAACTCAACGTAAAAGATGAGTGATGGGGTGTGGATCATGCTTAGTCCAGCAGAGTTTGCTCAGCTGCAGCAGTATTCTGAATGTAAGTACCGGTGCTTACTTCAGCCAAATGCCCATCATTCTCTTGATGATTATTTATGTTAGCAATAACATTTCAACTGATTGACCTCCATCACATAGTAGATGAGGTACAATCTTGTTCAGTTTTGCTTTTACAAGGCGCTACAGTTCAGACCTTGGCAACTGAGAACTCTTAACACTGAATGCATGGAACACATAGTACATCTAAGCAACACATACAGTTTTTAGGGAGTTTAACAAGAGGAAAAGACAAGAGGGGAAAGTGAACAGAAAAACTGTATTTTCTGTGAGGACAAGTTCTGAATAAGCCATTAAATGTGTCCTTCAAGCAGAAGAATGCTCATTAGTCTACTGTATTGTTGGCAGCATATAAAACTTCCAAATACCAGGGAGTGTTTGGGTTGGGGTGGGAGCAAAGATTTCCTGGGAAGTTCTCCCTCCAAGCCTAAACTAAGTTGTTCAGATAAACACTTGTGCACCATAGAAGGGACGGGTATTGTAAAAGGACTTATTAACTATTCAGGGGCCAGACCATTGGCTTTTAAAGTTATTGGCCTTCATTGTCTACAAATTAATCCTCAGACTGGGAAATAAACAAGGTGAGCTTTAACTCTTAGTATTCTCACGCAGGAGATTTGGATGGTTCCAATGCTGCTGGCTTTTTATGAGGCTCTAAAGACCTAGCTCTGTGCTCATAAAATAAAAGCACCTATCTCCTAGCTATGTTTCTGCTGTTGACTATGCTGGTTTTCTTGTCTGCAATAGCAATAGCAATAGCAATAATAGCAATAGCAATAGCAATAGCAGTTTGACTTATATACTGCTTCATAGGGCTTTCAGCCCTCTCTAAGCGGTTTACAGAGTCAGCATATTGCCCCCACAGTCTGGGTCCTCATTTTACCCACCTCGGAAGGATGGAAGGCTGAGTCAACCTTTGAGCCGGTGGGATTTGAACCGCCGAGCTGCAGTTAGCAGTCAGCTGAAGTGGCCTGCAGTACTGCACTCTAACCACTGTGCCACCTCGGCTCTTGCAATGGATTTTAATTTTTGTATTTAATTTTTGTATCTATTATTTCCTTTTATTCTGTTGGTTTACTATCCAGAGTCACTTGTTGAGATAGGTGGCTTTACAAATTGGTTAAATAAGTATATCAGAATAAACCAGAAATTAATTTATAGGAATTAATTTACAGACACATAGTAGGATGGTTGTCATGACTAGGATATAATAATCTAAGCATATAATTTGTTCAAAACAGGCAGAAGCAAAAAAAAAAAAAGAGGAGGGGTTTCCTATTCAGAAATCCAAGGGAATGAATTTGATTGTAGAAACCACATGTGAAGAAATGAATAAAAATAATACTGTGTTTGATGTCTACTAAAGTTCACATAGACACAGGGAAGGTGTGGGTGGTTTTTTCAAAACATAATTGCAGAATTTTCAAAAGAATATGAAACAGTAGTGATGGAAATTTTATCTCAGCATCCTTTGGGAGATGAATTTTGCCAAGCACCATCCTACCATTGAATTTCTGATTTGCCTTGCTGAAGTCAAAGAAAGGCACAAGAGGAGTAGTTACCCTTGTTTAATTGTGATAAAGAAAATGCCAGGGGTAAAAGGACATCTTAGTAACAAAGACCAAGGCATCATTTCATACCGCACAGAAGACAATGGAAAATCTCTCCAAAGAAAACGACAAAGATAAAATAATATTAAATGGTTGAGGATATAGTGCTGGGTGATCTGGTTAAATAGTGCTCAACAAGCTGCTGAGATGTAGCTGAGGATGTTTTGAAGTACTAATGTAGTTTATGATATGGCTAGACTAATACCTTCAAGACTTTAAATTGACAATGTTGTCATGCCGAAAAAGAAAAAAACAGTTTTGAAATTTACAAAAAAAATTAAAAATGCAAAATGCAAAGCTTCAAAGAAATTGTTACATGGAATGTATGAAGCATGAAAATGGAAAAATCAATACAAGGAAAGATGAAATGAATTGATGATACATTGACTTAAGCTACAGCAAATTGAGATACACTGGAATTGAACAGACAGAAGATCATATGTTTTACTACTTGGGACATGAAAAAGAAAGAACAAATGAACAATTTCATAATTAGGAAAGGACAGTATTTGGTACAATGCAACTCATGATTGAATAATATCAATTAGTCTTGTGGGATATGTATATCAGTTGCTGAGTGATGATGGCAAAATGCTAGCAGGTGAGGCAAAACTACTCAGAACCTGTTAATTTTGTCTCCTTGTGTCAGCAATGTAAATGGAAGAAGAAATATCATTCAGAAAACAGATTAAGAAAAGATTATTATAAAGATTAGCAGTGCAGAAGAAGAGGAGTTGTTAAAAATACTTACACGTCTAACGTTTATGGAACTGACCAAGGCAACTCTTCTGTATATCCATACAAATAGCATTATATACATACACACACATCCACATTCAAAGGCATATTTTATATGGAGCTACATAAAATAACCTACCCCAACTGTGCTGTGCAGATTCATTGGACTTCAACTACATGGCCTACAGCCAAATCCTACATTCCCATTTGGGAAGATTGGTGTGAAGTTTAAGTGCTGAGAATGTACAGAAAAGAATGTTCCCACTGACTTATCACCATGAATTTAATCTTTCAAAGACTTTAGCCTAAACATCACAAAATTCATTACCCCTGAAGAGATGGGATCTTGAGCAATCCCTATAGTTTATATATAGAAGCCTCTGTAGACATCTCAAAGCAGTTTCTTTCTTTTAATCATTTCCCTGTGGTTTTTCAGTCTATTTTATCCTTTGGGGCCAGTTTCTTAATCCCGAGCAGTTGAACTGTGAGACTGCTGGGACATTTCAATTCCTGGAATTCTGAAAGCTCGCTAAGAAGGATTAAGAAGCAGAGAACAATGGCTTCCATTAAGATATTTTATGGAAGAATTCTCCTTAAATATTGCGGATGGTAGAGTTAAAAAGAGATACTATCATACCATGCTATATTAATTCTGTGACATAAACCAAGGTACAAACCCGCACATTATAATACTAACCATGCCACATTAAGACTCTGCTTTTTGTACAATTTAAAGTGGCATGGTTTAGTCATAATGTTATAATGGTTGTTTCATATATCATGCTAAGCCTAAAGTAAACAAACCTTGCCCTTGTGAATTAGCCCATGTAAAAAGTCCAATTTATTGTCACACTACAGGCATAGGCTATAATCCTTGCAAATAGAAAGTTGGCATCACATTAAGTATTTAAAAATTGAAAGGAGTAGAATATAATCATTAATATCTTAGCACAGCCATGTGGAAGAGATGTCATATTTTTATTTTTTAATTTTATTTGCTATAAGTAAAAAGCACATTAAATGGAAAAAGATACATTGATATATATCTGAGAAAAAAAGGAAATACCTTATTTCTTTTTCTCTTTTTTATGAAGCATTATAAAGCCACTGATTAAATGTTAAGACAGAAATATATTAGTCCTTTCACTGCATCAGTGAAGAGCCAGGTAAGGGTTGAAAGTGAACATATTTTTAGGGTTATTTTTTTCCCCAGAAGTATATTTGCAACACCTACAGTCTAATATATCCAAGATTGTTCATAAATGTTCAAATTGTATATTAATAAAAATATAAATTCGGAGCTAAAATGAGCCATCAAAAGCTCATAGATCCAAATCATATATATTAAGATGCTTCAGATCTGTTTACATCTCCAGCACAAAGAATGGAAAGCCATCTTAAATAACCAAGCATCCTTTCCTGAAAAAAGATGAATGTATTTTAAAATACACCAATCCAGTCACTTAGAGAAGGCCATTGAAAGTCTTCCCTCCATTTCAAAGTACATGTGGCATGGATAAGAATAGAATTGAATTGAATTGAACAGAATTGAACAGAATTGAATTGAATAACAGAGTTGGAAGGGATCTTGCAGGTCTTCTAGTCCAACCTCCTGCTTAGGCAGGAAATCCTACAACTGCTTTTCTCTGTGGTTGCCCCCACTTCTGGAATACTCTTTGTTGTTAGATATATAGGGCTCCTATTTTTCCTATGTTCCAAAAATTAATTAAACTTGTCTTATTTTAGCAAGTCTTTGACTGCAACTGATTGATTGATTGATTGAAGACATCTGTCTTGGCTTCTGCTAGGAATTACCCAGAGACCTTCAGAACTGGTTATAATTTCTGAAATACATATAAATAGCTATTCTAGGTCTTTTGATCATTTTGTCCTTATATATTAAATTAAATGACCTAACGATACCATTAATGCTAGGATCACTCCCTCTGCAGAGGTGCTGTCTCCTCATGTTATGTATTTAATAGTCCACTCTGCTTTTCTGCCTTTATGATACTTTCAATCATTCTAAATACCCCATGCAGAGATGGAGCTTCTTAACAATATTTTATGTCAGGCAGAGGAAGGGAAAATGGTGCTTTCAATCACTATTCTATCTTCATAGCAATTCTATCAGTAGGCTGAAATATATTAGTCTGAGATCATCCAGTCAGAATTCAATGGCTAGAACTTGTCTTTCTTTACTTTTATTCTAATGCTTTATCAAGCTGATAATACTGATGGGAAGCATTATGTGGCTGGCATTAAGATTCCCTTCCCCTGCAAAAATTAGAAATGCTTTCAACAAAAAAGAAATGGTTATAACTACTAGATTTTAGTGGCTGTAAGACTGGCATACAAATTGCATAAAGAAGGCAGGTTTTTTATTCTGCGCAGAATAACATAGTCCAACATTTGTATTTGCAATGTGATGTATGTGTTACTTACAAGATAGCTCTGAGATTAGGAAAGTAGCTCTCACATTTATTAACGCAATTTAAGCCATTTAAAAGAAAGTAGAATAGATATTCTTATTAAGGATATATGTATAGTTTTTACTATTCAAGGTGTTGATATTATTCTGTACAATCATTCCTTACCCGGTTATGAAGAACTTGTTTGGAAGTAGGCTGTTCTTAATCTTACTGGCTGTCTTTCACTTTCTAGATTCTACCAAGAAATTGAGAGATGTTTTGGAAGAATTTCATGGGGATGGTATTCTGTCAAAATATAATCCAGAACAAGTAAGGAAACTTGAATTAACTGTATTCATAAATGCCTATTGACAAAATAAACTAGCTATGCAGATTTCTGTGTACAAAATTCCCAAAAGATCTTAATAACATTTTCAGGATAAAATGGTTATTGAATCTTATGTAAGCTTTTTAAATTATTCAGACCCTAAACCAGTGTTTCTCAACCTTGGCAACTTGAAGATGCCTGGACTTCAACTCCCAGAATTCCCCAGCCAGCATTCGCTGGCTGGGGAATTCTGGGAGTTGAAGTCCAGACATCTTCAAGTTGCCAAGGTTGAGAAACACTGCCCTAAACCAACACTACATATGCCTTTTTACATCAGTTTTTAAAAGAGGTGTGAGTAGATAAAGTGATTTTTATTAGCCCCATAATACAAAAGAAGGAAAGTTTTTTTGTGAGATTAATAGTAACTTCTGGGAAGTGATTTTTTTAAATTGCTGAATGGGAAATGAAAAGATAAAACTACCTCCCTACACAGGGAGCAAGAGTGCAAACATCCACCAGTGCTTAGCTTAAGTTATTTTTAATTACAAGATATTTGCTAAGGAAAAATACATTTGGCATCATGCCCAGGGTAGTGAGAAAGGGAACGGTAATTCATTTTTGTATGAAAATTCTCTCAAAATATTAATCAAAATCAAAAGCCAAGATCAGGCTGACATTTGCCCTGTTGATTTTCCAGAAAACTATAAAACTATTTATTCTAGAGAACATTCAAATAAGATTTGTAATAAGTTGCAAGATCCTCCTTTTCTGGTTCCTATATTGGTGTAGTTCATCTGCTTGTAAGGCTGTTCTAATCATAGTATAATACTGGATATAATATTGATTTGTTTTAATCTTCTTACGTGGAGTGGGAATGTAAGCTGCTCACAGGCCATGAGAGTAGAGCAGCATAAAAATCCTAGTAATAAATAAATAAGGATTTCTGACAGTCTGCAGTCCATCTCTGCTCATAAATTAGCTCTACTGGATTTAGTGAGAAACAAATCCTAACGTTTGCTATTGGATGAGGCAACAGAGTTTTAACTGTTCTACTTGGAAATTGGAAAACAAATAGCTGCCTTATACTAAGGAGATTTTTAAAGTCGCATTTATTTGTTTTTAATTATTACTGACTCTTAAATGTTCAGGGTGGAGAAGCCTATACATTACAGGAATGTTTCATAAAATCATTTAGTCAAAATGCATGTCATTTACAACATTTTAAAAGTTATGCCCACTGTTTTCTAAAGATATATAAAAGTGAACTACAACTTAATGAATAAATATTACATTTGAGTACTGTATCATTAGTTTATGCCTAGGTTTTGTCTCCGCTCCCCCTTACATTTGATATATTGAAGTATCGCTATTTACTTTTTCAAAATGGCACTTAGAACTTAACTTGGTGGTGGGAGTAAAAGTTGAGAAAGGCATAAGGATGATTCTGTCATGTTGCTCTTTTTACTAAGATGAAAAAAAGGGGGGGGTTATTAAACATGACAAAATGAACTATGTCTTCATTGCGGTAGGAAAGGGAAATTAGCAAAAACAACAGTGAGTTGTTTCCAGGTAAGAAAAGGAAGAAAACTGCAGAGCTATTCATGAAGACAAATTAGTCTAGAACTGAATGTTATTAAATTAAATAGGAAGTGAGGACAAATTATTTCTGTGAAATTTTTTGACACCTACCGGTAAAGTAATCGGAAAGACAAGTCAACAAAAAACTCAGCACAAATTGCAATCACATTCCTATTTAGAAAAGTAGTTGTTAGGCTCTTGGAAGCGAGCAGGATAATGTTTGTGGGTGGCTAGAAGTTGTGCGTTCTGCTTTCTGCCAAGAGCACATGCTGTGGTTTCTCTTCTGCACTAAGCAGTTGATGTAAGTATATTTCATTACTATCCACTTAGAAATATGGTTGCATTTGCCATTGGGTATAACAACGAAGTGCCTTTAAAATCCTTTGAAGATGGATTTGCTTTTCTGGGGAGGATGTAGAGGAAGCAGACCAAAAAGGAATATATAAAGAAAGAGAAGATATTTTCATTGAGGTCTTTTGTAACCTATACTTTTTATTTGTTTAATCATCCTCCCCTCCCTACCCCTTAGAAATAACTTTTCAGTGGGAGGGAGGAATAATCCACTGCCCAGAATTCTACTGATTCAGCCAAGTTTCCTTTTTCATTTAAGGAAGGCCAAAAAAAGATAGTTTTTTGAAAGGAATAGCCATCATTGTTGACAGGCAAATTAAAACATTGTTTCAGATAGCAGATTACCTGTCACAATAATCACATTGCGGCTGCCTCTGAAGTAGAAAAGATTGTAAATTTTTGAGTGCAAAGTGAGGCAGTATGGATATACCAATAGTATCTTTTTCCTCTAAGATTTCACATACAGTCCTGGACCAAATAGCAAAATATTTTTAATTTTTTGTGGGCAGTTATCTTTTCCAGCTTTAGATGCAATCTATTATTTTATTTTCAACTACCTTTTATTTTTAACTGCACAAGACCAGTGTTCGTTTTTTGTTCAATTGTATTATTTTATTTTTAAGTATTACCACATATACCAAATATATTGATACATATTTGTACTTTCGGTGATTTTTCTTGCTGAATTTCCAAATGCTTACCTAATTCACTGAAAATCTGGCACTTTTGATTTTGAGCCAGTTTGAGGAAAGCAACTTGCAGAACAAAATGATTTTTTAAAAATCCCACCTTTATTATTTTTATAAACAACTCAAGGCAACGAATATACATAAATACTCTTTCCTTCTCCTACTGCAGTGGTTCCCAAACTTGGCAACTTTAAGACTTGTGGACTTCAACTCCCAGAATTCTCCAGCCAGGAGAATTCTCCAGCCAGGAGAATTGCCAAGTTTGGGAACCACTGTCCTACTGTGTTTCCCCAAAAATAAGACAGGGTCTTATTTTCTTTTAACCCTCAAAATAAGTACTTGGCCTTATTTTCAGGGAAGTCTTATTATTTTTGAAGTGCAGGAGGTGGCAAGCGTGGTCACCTCACGGTTGCTGCTGTGTTGCAATATTTTAGAAAGGGCTTATTTTCAGCGGAGAACTTATTTTCAGAGAAACAGGGCATTTTCCTCACAACAATAACCCTGTGAGGGGAGTTGGGTTGAGAGTGACTGGCCCAAAGTCACCCAGCCAGATTTCATGCCTAAGGCAGGAATAGAACTCTCAGTCTCCCAGCTTCTAGCCCACTGCCTCATCTACTAGGCTGAACTGATATTCTGTAAAGAAAGCTTATATAAATTCACAATACCAAGAGCCCAAATAAATTTATCTCTACTTTCCGTGAAGCCAATTGTACTGTCTTTTCTAAACTATATAATGAAGATGTTAAAAAAGAGCTTTCAGAGACTATTTAAATACTTGAAGCCAACACAGATAAAAGGGAATTAATATTTAAAATATTCATCTGCTACCAAGCCATACAACAATAAAGATTGGAAGTCAAATCAATAAATAACAACAAAAATCATATGCAAGTCCCAGGCAAAATAAAAGTATTCTTAGTTACATGTTCCATTCATTCCAACCTTCTTTTACTGTAGATCATGACAGGAAATACTAGTCCCAAAAAAGTTTAGATGAAAATTATGTAAATTACAACTGTTTAATAAGATAGAGCAATATTGTAAACATTGTAAAAATATTGTAAAATATCCTATATTGTAAAAATCTAATACTCACTAGATTGCAATCCTGGGAATAAGCTCTACTGGATTCCCCGTCCTGAATAACCTCATGAAAGATTTTGCTGTTTGCTGCAGATCCAGTTCTATAATAGGCAGAGTAAGAAAGATGGCTTTGATGGCAAATAATGAGGGGCAGGGAACAATGACAAGATCCATGAGGTGCATACAACCTGCCTTCCACCATATAATTTAGCCTATTTCCCTCAATTCCAGTTAAGATTCTTATTTCTCACCTCACATCAGATCCATGTGTTAGTCTGGAATTAAGAGAGGTACTCTGTGTTGTTCTTTGCCTCATCAGAAAATCAACCTGAAGCAGCATACTCTCTTACTAACCCTAATTAAACTC
The DNA here is from genome assembly GCF_009769535.1 of Thamnophis elegans. Taxonomy (NCBI): domain Eukaryota; kingdom Metazoa; phylum Chordata; class Lepidosauria; order Squamata; family Natricidae; genus Thamnophis; species Thamnophis elegans. The sequence goes on along the minus strand of NC_045550.1, from coordinate 29,776,445 downwards.
AGATAGTGTTGATGAAAATAAACAGAGATAATAGATATTATGTTCAAAGCTCTTTGACAGAAGTCCTAGATACAAATATAACAAACAGACAGACAGCATGTGTGCACACACCAGTGGTGGGTTTCAAAAAAATTTAGAACCTCTTTTATAGGTGTGGCCTGCTTTCTGGGAGTGGCTTGTGGCCATGTGACTGGGTGGGAGTGGCTTGCCAGCCATGTGGCTGGGTGGGCATGGTCAATTTGTAAAATGTGGTGAAACTCACTTAACAATGCTCTTGCTTAGCAACCAAAATGTTGACTCAGAAACTCTGGCATTTGAAGCACGCAAGTCTTAAAGCTGTCAAGTTACAAGACCCTTGCATCCCTAACCCTTTAGAAAGAAGCCCAAGGGATGTTCAAACTTGACAGCTTTAAGACTTGTGGATTTCAACTCCCAGAATTCCTCCTTCAGTCATGTTGGCTCAGGAACTGTGTGCAAGTCTTAAAGCTGTCAAGTTACAAGACCCTTGCACCCATAACCCTTTAGAAAAAAACCCAGGGGGTTTCAAACTTGACAGCTTTAAGACTTGTGGACCTCAACTCCCAGAATTCCTCCTCTCGCTCTTCATCTTGATGATGTGCGGACGGGTGGGGGAGGGAGCTGGAACTGGTTGTAAATGGTACTGTTGATTTGTGGAACCTCTTCTATAGAAGAGGTTAGAACTGGCAGGAATCCACCTCTGGCACACACACACATTTCACTAAATCCTTTGAACAGAAAGCTCTTCCTTTCAGAACTTTTTTGCTATCTATCAACTATTTGCAAATTTCCCAAGCCAAAGACCTCATTCAAGATCTTGTAGTAGAACATATCTTTTCATCTGATGGTGAAGTTTGAAACAGGGATACTTCAGAACAATGTGTGCTTCCAAGTGCCTTCTACGGTGGAGCACTTGGGAAAGAACTGCAGTCTACCGTAATTCTTCCTGGATACTTGAATTGTCTTTGTCCAATGGAGTAGCTACATTTCAATGCGTCTTCACTCAACTTTGCTTTGTCTTTCTCTGCCCTTTATTCATGCCCTCAGAAGCAAGACACTTTGAACCAAGTAAGACTTGTTTTCCAACTCAGGCTCTCATGTGTTGTGCTACCGTATTTGTTGCTTTGTATGGTTGCTTTGGCATAAACTAAGATTTCCCTCAAATTATGTAAGTTTATATTTATAAGAAATTTAAATCTGCACATTATTAAACCCCAAAAAATTAAACAAAATTGCTTATCCTGGAGAGCAATAAATCCTTAGGGAGGAAAAAAAATATATAATCCTTAAAATTTGAAACAGCCCAATTAGAATGAACCTATTGTAGCCATAAAATACTTCAGAAAGAAAAATCAGGAAAATGTTTATTTGAAACAGAATGGAATATATTGTCATGGGAAAACTCATGACTGATAAAGATACTCCAAGCGTTATCCCAGAGCATTGGGTCTGACTTGTTTCCCATTCACCCAAGCCACAAATAATGAAAAAGAATTTTGTGTTGTTTTATTTGAAAACTTTTGGGAACAAGTTAATTGGCAAGAAAAATAAAGAGTCAGTGGAATTTTTTTCAGTGTTACAGGATATCATAGCATATAGCATATCAGTCCAGTTATTTGGACAATTGAATAGAGTAGTGACAGTAATGCTTGCTAACTGTTGTTAATAATTTAGATTAAACATTGCAGGGAATATAATAGGCTTGTGTCAGAATTATGAATTACTGCTACCAGTAATAATTCACAGAATGAAAAATTAAGAGCTGGCAAGAGCAAGTTTTTGGCAGCTCTGTTAGCTTTGATCTCTTCTGCTGCCTGACTTATAACTGCCCTACTTGTTTTTAAAGCAACTTTTATTATGAAGTCACTATGAAAATTGTGGGTTTCCTGTTAACAGGAGTGCCCTGTCTTCCATCAGCTACCTTAGAGCTCAGCATAGGGGAAAGCTCTCAAGAGTCCCAGCAATTAAATGTGGGCAAGGTGTCCTTGTTTGCCAGATGGCAAGCAGGACAATGAACAGAACTGAGTACATCTGAAATGTGTGTGTTTGTGTCCTCTTGGACAAAGATCAAATACTTCTTCGGCCAAGCCCATTCTATCAATGTCACCAAGAAGATTTCAATGCATTTGTAAGAATTACTTCCAAAGGTTTATGCTGCTTTGCCTTTTGTGGTGATGCTCAAAGAACTTTAGTTGTGTTGCTTTTTGAGGTTCTACCTTCACCACTGCTACTGTTGTTCTGCATATATGCATGTAACCCTGATTTCAATATGCACATAAGAAATGTATTACCGTGCTTCCTTGTGGCATACTTAAATATAGTTTGTATTCCTGAAATATAATGTTAATTACATGTATTATAGCACATGGGAAAGAGGTGGCATATCAGTATACAGGTAAGCTGCAGCTCTAATGAATACCTGTAGATGGATTTCATGATCCATGGGCTTGCCACAAAAAACACCAGATAGGCCTCAACGTTCTGTGCATAAAGTTATTCTCTTAAATTTTAAATGCATTTTTTTCTTTCTTGGAATAAACCTTTCTTCAGGCCCGTGAAACTCAGAGCTCAAAGAACACCACCAACTGATCTCCTCTGTGTGTGTGTTTGTGTGCGTGTTTGTGTGTGTGTGTGTGTGTGTGTGTGTGTGTGTGTGTACAGCATATTTTAAATGCCAATTGATTCGTAAGACAATAGTGTCTACATGGCTTTTCAATTAACAAGGAGATCCTTTGTCCATGTTAATCTTCAAATCCAGGAGATTAAAGATTGCATTAATCAGATGTAATCCCATGCTTTATTCCGGATACTTTTCCCAACAGTTTTTTGACCCATCGGCATTGTCTAATGACAAGGTTTTTGACCTGTTAGGTATAAACTACTTCCTTAACAGTTGTATTTATTTGTTTCTTCCTTGATTTTTTTCTTCTTCTGCCCTTCCTTCATCTAGCTCCTCAAATGAAAACCTTAATTTAAAATGGGGAGGAAATGTAATGGTAAGATTTCTAACATTTAAAAATTAATTTTAAAATAACAGTTGTGTCTTTTACTTCCCTCCTTCCTGTTAGCCTATTGACTATGAGGGGTTCCAACTCTTTATGAGAACATATCTGGAGGTGGATATTCCAGAAGAGCTCTGTGAGCACCTCTTCATGTCCTTCAAAAGAAAAGTTGGCCAATGTTCTCTCGAGAACCAGCAGCAAAGTTCCAGTATTTCACAGCTGAGCAATCTTGGTAAGCCCTATTTTGTATTTGCTGCTTCAGTTCTCACAAGTGTGGAAATGGCTGACACTGGAATATTTTGAGGTGTCTTTCTGGGCAGGTTTGACTCCCTAAAAGAGTAAATGGGGTCTGCCACTTAATGATACATTGTTTAATATCTTCTGCTTAGGGTCCTGTTATGCCCATTCCAGGAAATTCTGTTCTATTTAGTTTCTTTGAATTTCCACTTAATGAAATGGGCATTTTAATCCTCATTGGGCTGTGTTTCTCCCCTAATATTTTTTATCACAAAAATCTTTTCATAGATAGCATCCACATTCAATGTCCATGGCAGGGATGTGTAGTCAGGGGGAGGCAGAGCCACACCACTGTCATCATGAAAAGAAAAAAAATGTAAAAGGAAAAAGGCGAGAGCTGAAGTCAGGCTGAGCTAATTGCTGCCAGAGTCACCGTGGATGATTCTGCTTAGTGCTTAACTGTTTAAAAAAGCCTCTAAAAAAGCACCCTCTACAGGAGGAGGCAGGAGAATGACGAGCCTCATCTAGTCTGACTTTTTATGATCACTCGAGCAGAGTTAAGCAAGGGTTAAAAGCCGAAAAATTCCTGACATAGATGAGGCACGTCGTTCTTCTGCCTCCTCCTGTAGAGGGCACTTTTTTAAGAGGCTTTTTTAAACAGTTAAGCAGAGTCATTCACGGTGACTCTGGCAGCAACTAGCTCAGCTTGACCTCAGCTCTTGCCTTTTTCCTTTTACATTTTTTTTCTTTTCATGATGGCAGGCAAGAGCAGAGTTGAAATCCTCTCTGAAACAGCTGGAAAAGGTAGGTGTGGGTCAGAGGGAGAGGGAGGAATTAAAACTTCATCCTTCTGGTGCAGGACTTTGGGCAAAAGCTGGAGGGAAGTGCTCTCTCTCCCCAAGTGTAGTTTGATTGCAGGCAGAGCCTTGTTGTCTTTTCAAACCTGTAATCAGTGAAGCTGGGCTGGATCCTTCCGGGGCTGGGGAAAAGTGTGTGACTGTGCTCCAGTATGGCTCTTTGACTGGCTTCCTGCCTTCTCCTGTGGTCTCCCTGACTCCCTCCAATCCAACTTTGTGTGTGTGTGTGTGTGTGTGTGTGTGTGTGTGTGTGTGTTTGAGGGGGGGAGGGAGGGAGAGGGGGAGGAAGGAGGGGAAGGGAGAAGAAAATGAAAAAGAAAGAAGGAAACTTATTTAGCAAAGGAGAAAAACAAATGCTGTCACTTTAAATCGGAACTGAGCATGCCTGGCCGTAGAATTCTGGGAGTTGAAGTCTACAAGTCTAAAAAAATTGCTGCCTCACCAGCCATAAACCTCACTGCACGTCACTGGTCCATGGTCTATCTTTTCTGTAGCTGTGTAAATGGCAAGGTAAATTAAAGTGATTTGAATTGTGAACTGAACAAATGATTCAATAATCATTTTATCACATATTAGGTTCAGATGCAGGGGCTTGATTTGAGAGACCCATATCTTTGATTTTGTTTTAATTAACTCCTTTTCAGTGTTCATATAAAAGGGAAGGTGTTTGTGTGTATTCTGGTGTTTAGGTATTCATTCATTCCGCATGTTTCTCTAAATAATGCTTTTTATCAACTAGATCTGCTTTTAAAATATATGGCGTATGGAAGGTAGTTTGTGGCAACACAAAAGGAGATGTGCTTTTAATAGTGTCTGCCTGTTGGGAAAGAGGGCTTCACTAGTCTACTGAAAGGGGAGGAGAAGGATAAATAGACCTGAATGCAAATGACCACTTGTGACTGCTCTTAAATTCTTTTAAACAACCATTGTGGCTCAACAGCACAGTGGTGTTGATGTTGCCTGTCTCAGCATTTCTTTTACTACACCTTAGCAAGTAAGACTGGTGGTGCTGCTGTGCTCAGGAGGAGCATCTATGACATAGTAAGCTATTTTCTGGAGAGGGGAAAAACAAGAAAGCTTGAGGAAGCTCTGAACCAAGCTGATGAGATTGATAGGAAGACAGAAGGAAATCAAAACAAAAACAGCCATCTATTCATTTCACCCCCTGCCCCGCATCCCTCTGCATGTAGAATCTCAGTTCTATCAGGAGTTATGAACAGGAGTAGCTGCCACATGTGAGCTCCTTTGCCCTGACAAATATCATGCATCCATCCCCGTCTTTCCCTTCCCAAAATGCTCCTACTGCTATTCCCATGATGGGGCCAAGCCAGGCTAAGCGAAAGGTCTCCCCACATAGTCAGCTGCTTTGCTTAGCTAAGGAGGAAGCAGCAAGTTTTCTGCTCTGTCTCATAATGTGCTGTGTTATGCTTCCCCACAGTTGATTGGGCTGAAATTGTTTCTACAGCAATGGTTTTAAGGCTAAAGCAAAATAGTATGTAGCTGCAGCTCTGTATTCTGCCTAAATATGTATTAGTCTTTTGTGGAATAAAAGTAAAATATGCAATTGCTATTGCAAATTTGCAATGAATATTGATCAGTTGATGGCAAGTGCCCATTGTTAAAGCATATTGTGTATGTTCTTATGTTTCTTTTATGTATTCAGAATCCAAGACTCTTGATACAGGTATATCCATCCAGACAGAAGTTGCTTGTGCTCCTGTTACAGGTATCTAATATAAATGCTTTAAGAGCTGCACAATCTTTCATGTTTAATAAGGAGCTTTTATGGGCACCAAAAGGATGAGTTCTATTCAACATTAGTCCCAATACTTTGTTGTCACTTTATGCTGTAAAAACAAACACAAAGCTAGGGACTACCCAGTCCCTGGAATCCTGCACAGAAACATACAACAGCAACTAAGTAAACATGTTAACCAAACAATCCTTGGGTGCCGAGAGATCTCCCATTATGTCAGAGTGGTCTGGCTTTTCTAATCCTTATCCCTTGCCAGGAAACAGTTGCTATGTGGTGATATATCCTTTCTTCAGAGCTGTGTTTCTGATTTTTTGGTATCTCCTCTACCATTCTACTTAGATGCAGAAGATAATCAGGTGAAACATAGGAATCAAGAATCAAGAGTTTAATATTTTTAAATATATATGTAATCTAAGTTGCAATCTGGATTGATTGTATTATTAACGATATGAGCTTTATGAAAATGAATTTGAGCTGTTTCCATGCCACCTTCTTATAGCAAAATAATGCGCCATTTACTTCTCTATTAAATTACTAGATTAAAATTGACACGCTGGTGGGAAATGGTAGGAGAGTCTGCTGGGCAATACAGTAGGTAGGAAAGGCTAGCAGAATTATTACCAAGAAGAGCTTATGCAAGTACAGTAGAGAAAATGGCAAGTTCATCAAGAACAGTACAGAAAAAGTAAGTTCCTCAGAAAAATAAATTAGTAAATTCATCAGAAAAGTATAAGTTCCTCAGAAAAATAAATACAAGATCCTCAATTTTATGTTTTCATCTTTCTCTGACAAAGTGAATAATTTATCATATCAACATCTGTGAAGGGTTTTTCATGTGATATCTATATGAAGTATTAAATAAATAACTTAATCATATCAGGATTAAGAAATATTTTTGCCACATCATTATTGGCAGGCTTCTCTTAGATGACTGGAACTGCCCAACCTTTTTAATTATTTCATTTATATCCTGCCATTATTATTTTTACAAATAATTCAAGGCAGCAGGCATATCAAACACACCTTCCTCCTCCTATTTTTCCCACAACAACAACAATAACAACAACAACAACAACAACCCTGTGAGATGAGGAGCCGAGAGAGAGTGACTGACCCAAGGTCACTCAGCAGCTCTTATGCAGGACTAGAATTCACAGTCTCCTGGTTTTCCAGCCTGATTCCTTAACCACAGACAGTCATGATTTATTGGGGTGGGGTGGGGGTTGCAGAGTTTTCTTTGTCTTATGAATTATGTTAAATCTATTTTAAAGTATATATTATTATTTTCATGCTTAGACCCTGAAAAGTGAAAGAAATCACAGCAACCCCATAAACTGCAAAACAGAGTTTCAAGGGATCACATACTATAAAGTCCTAATTAAGTTATTCATGTCTCAGGATTTGCAAGGAAATCCTATCTCTGTGAAAATCTCTTGCATAAAATAAGGTCCAGTTATATTTGGGGCACCAAGGGAATTTACACAACCATCAAGAAGGGCAGCACAGAGGTAGTGTTCTGAGCCATTCTCGCTGAGATGATGGGTTTGGAAATAATAGTCTAACATGGAAAGGAAGCCTCCATCTTGAAAAAAATTAATAGAAAACATCATGTTTTATTATGATTCATTTCATAATTCATAAATCAAGGCTAATTTATCACTCTATTTTAAATTATAGGGATCAATGGGAAACCGCTTCTAAGTGCCATGGGAAGGCATACACCTGAATCCAAACGCCCCCAGACAAGTCTAGCAGAGCCACAATCAACATCTCTCAGTCCTGTTCCAACATCCAACATCAAAGTCCTTGGGAATGCCTCACCTAGCTGGTCCAGATCATCATCACAAAAATCCACTGCTGGTAACCCTTCTGCTCACAATTCCTCAGGGTCCTCCAAGATATCCTCAGGTTCTCTGCTTACCCCACAATCTCCAGGTGAGATCCGCCTTTCTTTTATGGAGGCATTCCTATATATTTTCCAGCCTCACCCATATATAGACATAAAATTCATTTCACAGGTCAAAATCCTAGTATGGGATACACATCTGGTAAAGAAGCCTGAACTGGAAGGTGAGCTGAGGTGATGAAGTTTTGGCATGTCTGAGGGTTCGAGAAGTAGAAATATCTACATTAGATTGAGAAAATGATTTCAAAAGAAATTTGCAGCATTGGCCAATAAATTACTTCCAGTGTGCTCCCTGATTCAAAGGCATTTATCTGCTATGTGGATCAATCATTTTGAAGGAATTTTCACCCAATTTACAATCACATTTTGGAATTTCCAGAATTCCCATTGCTAAGCAAGACAGTAATTAAGTGAGTTATACCTGATTTTATGACCTTTTTGCCACGGTTGTTAAGTAAATCACTACAGTTGTTAAATGAATCATGCAGACATTAAACTAATCTGGATTCTCCCGTTGACTTTGCTTGTTGGACGCTGGCTGGGAAGGCTACAAATGGCAATCATATGATCCCAGGACAGGGCAACTGTCGTAAATGCATCCTGGTTGCCAACTTTTCATCACATGACAATGGGGATGCTACAGTAGTCATAGATGCAAGGACCAGTCATAAGTCATTTTTCAGTGCCATTATAACTTTGAACGATTGCTAAACAAATGTTGCAAATCAAAGTCTACAGTAATCTTACTGGGATTATGTTATCTGCTCCTTGAGCTCTGCACTTTTATTCCAAGCATTCTGAATTCAGCAGTTTTTGATGTTGTTTTTTTAAATGTTTGTGAGAAGGGTGGTGTAAGAGTTGCTTCCTTCTGAGTTGTTGTCATTCTAATATTTTATTATGTGGTAAGAGCAGCTGGGACTGGGTGACCCAATGTTTCCAGAGTGCTACTTTATGCCAGGAAGTAAAGGGTAAATTAGCAAGATTAGAATTTACTGGTATACTAATTTCTTCACCCACACTTATTTCTTCCAAGTCACTTCTTCCTTTTCAGGTACAGGATAGAATCTAATAAATATATTAATCAGCTGTAGTCCACAAAAGTGCATACTGTAACAAAATATTAATTCACACAAGAGAATAATTTCCTTCCCCCTCCACTTCCATGCAAACATCCTTCTTCCTATCCTGTTTTCCTCATTCTGTTTCATCTGCTGCTTCTCTTCCCTCCCTCTCACCACATTCTCTCCAGGGGCTTACAATTCTTCTCATCCTAACTTCCCCATTGGGCTACCATGCTTTCTTCTTCACTGGAGTTTTAGGTTTGGATTTTTAAAAACACCTGTTAGCACAATGTAATTGTGTAATGAAATCCATCCCAATATCCTAAATTCTTGATTTGCCGTGCAGAGTCTGTTGCAGCCCCTTAGCTCACAAAAGTTAATTTTGATCTAAGATCCACATTGTAGCTCTAAATCAATTTCACCTAACAGCCTGAACCTGTTTTGAATTATAATCTAAAGAATGTCAGATTACAAAAACAACCTGAACCTTTTTCTCTTCCTTTTAGGTTCCAAAAGTTTGGACAAGAAACTTCCTTTCAATCTCCGAAAGAGTAACATCTCCCTAAAAACAGCCAGTCCACACCCACCAGCCCCTTTGGCTCAGGTAGTCTACCTGAAGGACATTGTCTGCTACCTGTCACTGCTGGAAAGGGGACGGGCTGAGGATAAGCTGGAGTGTAAGTGCTTGGGTGACAGGAAGAACATCTGTAGTCCTTCAGCACCACGTGCAAAACTATGGGTGCCTTGTTCACAGGTGGCAGGGGTGGAAGGAATGTGGGAGGGTTGTGGTTTTAGAGGAAACCATACGAGCTTCGAGGTTTATAAGGGGGTAAATGTTGAGATTCATATGGGTGTGAATCATGAATGAAGCTGCAACTCCTGCCGACCTGACAATTCGAAAGCTTCCAAACCGAGTAGATAAATAGGTACCATTTTGGTGGATTCGTTAATGGAGACATGAAAAGAGCCCCCAACTGGACACTCCCTTGGGTAACAGTGATGTCACTATTTGATCCTTTCACCATTTTTTTTTCCACAGGAAAAAATAAATAAATGAAGACAACAAATTGTTCATTCATTCCTTTCCAGTTAAACAGGAATAGGAACCTATGAATCCCCATGGGCATTGTCGGACTATATCATCAGCTCCAATATGGCCAGTGATGAGTGATCAGAGCTGGAAAGAGTTATGGTCCACATCAAGTGGCTCAGTATGGACTCAATATTGATTAAACAACATTTGCTTAGTATTCACTGATGGAAGACTTGTTATATTAATCCATAGCTCGTATTTCTATTACTTTTTCTCTTAGGGGAGAATTTTCAGGGAGCAAAAAATTTGTGAATGATTTTCAAATATATTTCAGTATGAAATGCTCAAGATTCAGCAGTTCCTTCTCCTGCTATCACATCTATTCCTCCTGACTTTCTAAAATAACAGCTCATAGGCCACCACAAAAAATGAAATGGGGCATAGGTACTCTTTTAATTTGTTCACATGTTTGGGTGTGGCGTTATTAATCTGAAATGTTCCCTGTGTCCTTCCTGATAAGCGGCTTCTACTGTGATTAATCAAAAGGTGTTTGTGGTAGCATTTTTATTATGTGGCAAGAGCAGCTGGGATGGGGAAGTCACTGTTTTCTTCTCTAGCTGATACTTTAATAGAAAGGAAAGAAGTTAAGAGGTAACACTACGTGTACTTTAAAAGCTGCAGGTGAGCAATTCATGCATCAGTCATCAGCTCTGATGAAATACCAGTTCAGTGATGTAATTTCAAATTCCTCAGTTAGGACTTACCAGCTTCCTTATCCTGGAAGGTAAGAGTGTTTTCTCAAATAAGTAGCTGTGTGTTGAGGAGTGGAATGATAGAATATATGGGTTCAAATAGCTATAAACATTGCTTCTACTACAGTTGTGTTGGGAGTACTGAAGTGCTTCCAGATTGAAAGGATTCAATAGTGCCCTCACCATTGCCCAGGGGAGGCCCAGTTGGGAGCTCTTTTCTCATCCTCATTAAGTTGGGTATTGACACGGTATGCATTTATCTACTCACAGTCGTCCGCTTTCTAACTACTGGGTCACCCATCCTGCAGCAACAACCAGGTCTTGAATGCAGGCATGCCGATCATCAGCCCAGGGTCCTAATCTTGTGAGCCATCATGTTCCCACAAGTATTGCTGAAGACCTAAGACCTTTTAAATTAACTGCTTAAAAATAAACCTAGACCGTGATTTGGAAGGGCAGCTCATCTGATGAATTTTAACCCTTTTGTAATGTATAAACAGACCTGCTTCTTTTTTCTTTACACTTATGCTTTCTCCCCATATTAGTATAACTCTCAGTTTTGTTTTGCTTTCTATTTTTCCTCACCTGACTTCCAGCCTTATTTGAAGTATGGCTACTAGTGGGCGGTTATATGCATAACACATGGTGTTATGTGAATCTTTTCATTGCAGAAAGGACTTTCCAGATACAAATGGAGTTGGAAGTCCTAGGTGGATATAATAGGGACGCTATTTAGCACGCAGGAGTGGTTGCCTGTTTATAACCTTTTTTTCATCTCCTTCTTCCTTTGTGCTAAGGAAGCTAAACTCTGAGTCATTTGCCATTTAAAACTGCTAGTTTATAAGCCAATCTCTATTATACAGCAGAGAACAAATTAATTATGAGATATCACTGTGGAAAAAACCCAATGTCATTCTCCCAGGATCATCTATGATCTATCCAGGTGTAACATTTCAAATTGAATGGTTCAATACAATCTCTTCAGTCCTCATAACAGGAGTCAAAATGTGATGTTGAACATGCCCTTTAGATTGGATGGAACATTTCTAGTTCTAGGACCGGCCTCTGTGTAATTGCGTGTGGTGATAAGCAAGGATATTACTTTTCCTATTTGAAGTGATGTTGAACAAATGTTGCTTTCTTTTTATGCTGTTCATATCCTAGGACAAAATCATACATCTCTATTGGTCTTCTTGGTTCCGTTGTTACATATCACTGATTTTATGAACTGAATTGTCATATATGTAGCAGAGAAAGGAGAAAAACAGCTTTAAAATGAAATTTGTTATCTACATGTTACTTTTTTGCAAAATATAAACTACATACATTGAGAAATAGTGTGTCGTTTTATTAACCTTCCTGAAATTGTAAAAGGCTGCCCTCTAGTGCTATTTGTTAAAGTTTTCCATTAAAGATAAGAATATATTATTTAAATGTAACACTATGTACAAAAAAAACCAAAGAAAAATCCTTAAACTTGAAGGATTTGGCTGAAGCCAATGTAAAAAGTAATCTAAAGATTTTTTTCTTCTAAAAGATCAGTTACATATTTTAAGAATGAACTGTGTATGATTATAAGGAATTAAATATAGAGAATATTGATGACAATAAATTGGCACAGAGAATTATTCTACAATTTTGGAAGCAACACTCAGAGATTAAAATTATAGTCTATGCAGCATAAGACTCATTTCCTCAATTTGAGTGGAATTGGATGACATAATATCCAACCAGCTGGCTGAACTTCATAGATACTGTAGCCAAATATACCATCTGCTTCTTTGTGGAAATGCATTGGCCTTAAGATTGACATGGACACTGCCATTCACGTTATAAATTCATTGGTATTTTTGATCTACTGATTTGGTATTCTATTTACATAAATATATATTAAATCAGCTGTTAAGCATCTTCAGTGCTGAATATAGTACTTCAAGCCCCATATACTGCAGCAACACCATATTGGGGAAAACTTGCCTTGTTTATTTTTAACTAAAAATGAAAAAAAAACACCCCTCCAATTTTCAGGGACCATTGTCAAACTGCCAACTGCCATAAAAGAGGGGCTGGAGACAACTCTGATTTACTGATACAATTCATACTGATTCTTAAGGAACATGGATGTGCGTAAAACCAATTGCAAAAAACTAATTTCTTGATCTCTGGTCAGTCAGAAAGTAGAAATATAACTATGTAATGCCAAGTTGCCTCCATGGTATTCCAGAATGCCAGCTACGTGCTGGGCAGACTTGTTACGTAGTAATTTAGTCATCTAGTTTTACAGAAATTCCCATAACATGGGGCAGAGACATGCCCTGGCTCACATCTGCAGGGTTAAGGTCAAACCCCTTACTTTCCATTAGAAAGAAAAAATTTTGTTTATTGTAAAACTAAAAGTTAGGAATTTTAGCCAGAAAAAGTAGTCTTAAAAATTGACTGACTAGAATTTTCAGGATCATCTGGAGGAGGGACCCAAAAATAATTGATAATTAATATTTTTCAATCACTAATCATCATATGAATATGAAGAATATGAAGAACGGTTGCAGGAACTGGGTATGTCTAGTTTAATGAAAAGAAGGATTAGGGGGTGACATAATTGCACTGTTCTGATATCTCAGGGGTTGCCACAAAGAAGAGGGAGTCAAACTATTCTCTAAAGCACCTGAGGGTACAACAAGAAGCAATGGATAGAAACTAATCAAAGAAGAAGCAACTTAGAACTAAGGAGAAATTTCCTGAGAGTTAGAACAATTAATCAGTGGAACAACTTGCCTCCAGAAGTTGTGAATGCTCCCACACTGGAAATTTTTAAGAAGAGTTTGGATAACCATTTGTCTGAAGTGGTGTAGGGTTTCTTGCCTAGGTCCCTTCCAACTCTGTTATTCTATTCTATTCTAATAAGTAAAAATGTCTAGCTAACTATATTAACAGGATGGGTGCAACAATTGCAGAAAAGGTGAGGCAAAGCTTGAAGAAGGTGTACAAGTTCCTGGCCCAGTGTGAGCACAGAGGGGCTGGAGGAGGGTGTGCAGGTAACTTACCCCAGAGACTTGTGACCTTCTTTGCTGACTTTCTCATTCTAGTAAAGCAGTGGTTCCCAAACTTGGCAACTTTAAGACTTGTGGACTTCAACTCTTCAACAGCAGAGCTGGCTGGTGAATTCTGGGAGTTGAAGTCCACAAGTCTTAAAGTTGCCAAGTTTGGGAACCACTGTAGTAAAGCCATAGGGAAGATCACACAAGGCAATCACTTGATCATGGGATGCTCTAAGTGGTCATAAGGCCAAGTGCCAAGATTATGATTGCAAAGCTCCTGGGAAGCCAGAACTCTGAAAACTGGTTGTAACCACCATTCATTCAGCACTGTTGTAACTTCAACAATTACTAAACAAATGGCTGTAAGTCAAGGACTATCTCTGGTAACAGATTTTTGGAAGCCTGTCAAAGTTTCCCTCTGCTCTTCATTACACTAAAAAAAATCACTGTAGGCTAATCTTGAATTTCTTTCTCACAACCTCTTTTTTTCAGAGCTCAGCTAATGTTTAGTTACCCTCTTTTCAATTCCTTCTCTTTTTATGGTTATACATTTATTTGATGTGAATTATCAAATACAAAGGGTTAACTGAAGGCAAAGACTTCACTGTGGTCAGCTCACCTTGAAGTTAAATCAGTGGTAGACTGTAAAACCTGACTCATTAGCTCTTTTGTTATGGGAACATACATTTGTTACATATCTTTGCACATGTGTGTTTTCTTGCAGTTATGTTTCGCCTCTATGATACAGATGGCAATGGCTTCCTCGACAGCTCGGTAAGCAAACTAGTCCTTTTCTTTAAAAGGATAAGAAGTTACACTTTTCCTCAAATGCCTTGGGGCTTTCCTACTGTGATGCCCCTACAAAGTATTTAGGGCAAGGCAAGGATTAAATTCAGCAGGTTCTGACAGGTTCTGGAGAACCGGTAGCGGAAATTTTGAGTAGCTCGGAGAACCGGCAAATACCACCTCTGGCTGGGCCAAGGGTGGGGTGGGAATGGAGATTTTGCGATATCCTTTCCCCCAGCAGTGGGGAGGAAATGGAGATTTTGCAGTATCCTTCCCCTGCAGTGCCCACCAAGCCATGCCCACTGAACCAGTAGTAAAACACTTGAATTTCACCACTGGATCAAGGGATACATCAATGAAATCTGGCCATCTCTGGAAAAACATTTCTAGTCTCCAACTAGAAACGGAAACAAGATCATTCATAGTTGAGCATTCCAGCATGGAAATAAGATCATTTGAAGTTGAGGGATTCTTCATAAAGGGGTTTATACAGGTCTTTTTCAAAGTTGGCAGGCTCTGGTAAATTTAGCTGGTTAATAGCAGCATCAAAGCTTGGATCTGGCTCTTTAAATTTTCCAAAACTGTTTTGATATAGTGTAATTCAGTTACCTTATGGAAAACTTAAATGGAAGGCAATGATATGAGTGTAGCTGTGCTGTGTAATATTACCCTTCTGCAAGCACTTTAAAGTGTTTATTCTTAAAAAAGAAAAATAATAATCTGACATAATTGTATTAAAGAGGTGGCTCACCTTTATAAAGATATTTACCTTTTTTCCTGCATGCTTATATATAATGGCAACATCCATATAGTATATCACTCACGTTTTAAAAACATTTACCATCTTCCATCTTGTTTCTAAATTCAGGAGCTCGATCGTATTATCAATCAAATGGTACATGTAGCAGAATATCTGGAATGGGACTCCACAGAATTAAGACCAGTAAGTTATTTTTCCATGTAGAATTGGACTTTATTTTTTAAAAGTGCTTTGTTCTGCTTTTGAGCATCAATTTTTCCTCTGAGGGCTAAGTCATACACAATATTCAATAAACAATGTATAACTACCATTTTTCCTTTTCTTTACAGCAAAGTAAACATAGCAGTGGATCACTACTAATTAAGATTACCATATGCAAAAGGTTACACCTTCTTCCTAGAAACATGTTTAGCAACATATGCCCTGTCCAATGTGATTTTTTTTCATTTTCTTTGGGTAATTCATCCATGCAGAATACTGGCATTTTTGTGTTGCAAATGGAAAAATGGTGTAATAAAATTTCTCTTCTCCATGGCCCAGTCAGGATTGCTCCAACAAGCACTTTAAAAAATCTAGAAAAATATCTAGATACTATTTATATTTAATCTTATGTAGATTGGTTCTGAATTACTGAGATTAAACTATAAATACAAGGATGGTCCCTATTTTTATTTCCAGAAAGGTTACTATCTTAGTCTGTGGCAGCAAAAACAGAATCTTGTGGCATATTAAAATTAACTTATCCTTAAAAATGTAAGCTACAATTAATTTTTAATATGCCACATTTTCTGGTTATTGTTCTTTTAAATGATTTCTTGAGTCACCCATTGATTCTAAATAGCCAGTTTAAACCTGTCAAACATATTGTAATAATCAAGTCACAAATAGAATAGTTCCAAAAAGGGTTTTTTATTTTTGTATTTATTTGACAGAATTTTAAGGCATCCACCACCCACAGCTTATTTTTTCCCCCTTAAAACATCTCTTAAGGAATAAGGATAATTATAATTTCACAGGAAGATAAATTGGAGGCTTAAAAAAATCTGACTTGGGAAATGTGTAACAAAGAACTGCAAAACCAAACAAACAAGCAAAACTCAACCAAAAAAACTAGAATTCCATAGAACTCTAAATTATTCTTGGGGCTGATTATCAGATCCAAGTCTTCTGCAAACAAGCATGGTTTTTTTAAAAAAAAAAAAAAAAAGCAAAAGAAGCAAAAGAATAAGTTGAAGAAGTCAAAGCAATGTGATGAAACCCAGAGTTCAGACTGACAACCTGACTTGGATGGAAATATTGTATGACACCTTTATGTCTCAGCCAGCTAATGGAATCAACTGACAGCATTCAGTCTATGAGATCAGCTGATTATATTCAGGCTGAAATTGCAATCTAGATGTTGTCTCCACTGCTACGTCTACCTCCTAGACTCTGTGATTCACAATGCAAACATCAGTGCCCTTGATTGTTTAACATAATGTTGCAATCAGTTTTGCTTCCCGTGCCTAGTATTCAAAGCCTACAGAACATTTCCTATCATAAAAATAATTACAACTGAAAAAATATATGATGTAACTGGACTTTGTCTTCTACAGATTTTGAAAGAGATGATGGAAGAAATAGACTATGATCATGATGGAACTGTGACACTTGAAGAATGGATTCGGGGTGGTATGACCACCATCCCTCTGCTTGTTCTTCTAGGCATGGAAACAGTGAGTAACAGGCCAGACCTCACAACAATAAGCCAAACTTTCCCAACATGGTGTGTTCTAGAGTAACAATACATTTACCTAGGATAGGAGAGAGTTATTATTTGTTGTATAACCTTTCTTTCTACACATTATGCAATGTGACTAACAATAATTGAAATGCAGAATATAAAATGGAAATTAAACATAAAACATAAATTAAAACCAAACCAAATATTATTTAACAGTAAAAAAAAAGCCCAGCAAAAGATATACATTCAGCTTTTTTTTTCCAAGGCCAAAAAAAGGACTGTACATGTAACTATTGTTGAGAAAACCAGAAACCACTTCTTTATTATTCTTTGTTTTTCTTTTATCTTTCTTTTTCTATAATTTTTTCACTTTTCTATTACTTTTCTCCATTTCTCTTTGTATTTTATTCCATGGAAAAACGCATTTAAGAAAAAATAATTTAAGAGTGTGAGCCTAATAGAATCCCAAAGGTGGACAATCCACCACTGGAAGCAATGCAACTGAAGGTCTTCTCCTGCATACTGAATAAATTTGACTTTGAAAACAAATCATCTTCTGAAGGGCCTCTTATGTAGAACTTCACATCTAGAAAGATTTGTAATAGGAAAGGAAATGTCTCAAACAATCAGATTTCAAGCTATTTTAATTTTGAAAATTAGCACCAATACTCTAAACTGTACCCATGAAGCAATTATGGGAAATAAGTTGAGAAAAGGTGCTGTACAGAATGTGACCTTCTGAAGGAAATTAGCTATGATCAATCAGAATCTGCTTACAAGAAAGTAAAGTAAGTATGAAAACTTTCACCAATAATCTAATGGTAGTTTCCCATTATGTGTAATTATTTTTATTAACATTTGCATTGCTTGATGAAATGTAAGGAGAGGATTGAAGAAATGTTGTACATTGCAAGGCAGTCATTTATCTAACTTTTACCTTCAAGGACAAAAAAATTAACATACTGCTTTTGATATATAACATATAAAGATAATATGTATGTGACATCTCTCTCTAAGGGGTAAAGCACATGCTGTGTAGTGCAGTGTAAAGCAGAGAGCTTCCAATGAACATTTACTTGAATATACACAGACTCTTAGACTCTTAAATCTCTGACCTTTTGAGAGTGCAAGTATTGCAAAATCCAGATTCTCAGTTTCCTTTCTAGCCATAGACACTGAGAACATCTTGACTGTCTGCATAGTATTCAAGGATTGTGTTAACAGTTATTCAAAGCTTCTAAAAAGTGAAAGAGGTCAATGTAAATAAATTTAATTAGGTTCAAAGTAAATCTAATAATATAGTAATTGATTGTGTATTGTAATATTACAGTGCTATGGAACACATATCCATTTTACCCCTCCATCTGCCCTAGATTCTTGAGACATACAATACAAGCAACCTTTTGAATTCCTGATGTAAACATTGGTACATCAACAGCAGGAGCGATGTACTCATTTTCAGTTCTATAATTTCATGATTTAGAAGTCCTATCTTTAGAAGGTAATGTGGTTATCTGATGGATTTTGAGAGATTATCTGATGCTCTTGACTTCTTGAGAAATCAGATAGAAAACACAATACAATAGGGCAGATTGAAATACTGTATATACCGGTATGTATACACGTAGGAAAAAGATATTTTCTAATTTTAATTCTACAACTTCTTAAAATAAGGGTATCAATCATCAGGCCTAGTAATTATGGTTATGTACCATCAAAGGCAATATTCCTCTGAGGAACACAGAGTAAGAGGATGTTAATGTGCTCTGTATGAGGTTCCATAAGCTTTATTGACAATTGTGCGACAATAATCTCAAACTGTGTAAAGGCCTTTTTTCCTGATCCACTACATTACTTCTTAGAAGATAAGCAGCACATTTTGTTATCTGACAGCAAACCTGGGTAATATTTCCTGTACAAAGTTCTATCTGTTGAAAAATTGTGAATTCTGTATTTTATATATTTTCTATTCAGGATAGGCTGGATGGCTGTTTTTTTCTTTTCTTTCAACATTTTGGTAGCATGTCACTTCCTATTTTACCTGGTCACATGGTAAATGCACACTTGTTCCTTTAGAAACAACTGGCCTGATTCAATGTCTACACTACAGTCCCCTATACTTCTCTGTTTGATTGGGATTAGTAGGTTCTGGCTAATTTTATAATTTTCTTGGCTAACTCTCATGAGTCCAATTAGAAGGCTTTGCTTGTCCTTAGGGAGTATTGTTTCTAGTCTTTTTGTAAATGAGTGTAATACAAAATAAAATAAAGTTAAAAGGCAAAATAAAAGGCAAATGAACTGGAAATTGTCTAATGCAACTGTTGAAAGCGACCTCCATGAACTTGCTGTTGCAACTTTGGTGCTTGGCTGATGGTTTTCTCTGGCTCAAAATGGGAATCCTAAGTTAAATGTTTGTGGGGGGGGGGGAGAAGACCAAGTTGCATTGAATAGTAGAAAAATGCTTGTGTTTTGTGCCTCTATAAGTAACTGTAGATCAGAGATTAGATTTTTGCTGTGAAGCCACCTTGCATATCACTGTATCCCAGATAGACATGTCAGCCACCATAACCATTCAAAAGGCAATATTTGAAATTGTAATTATGCAGATATTAGTAATAAAGTACTCTGGAGTGCCTTTTGCTTAAATGGCACTCATGGAATCTTGTTGATTCACTCCTCTTCAAATTGGCACTTGCTTTTTCAATACTTATCATAGAGGTGATTGCGTATAGTGTATAGTGGCACAATCGTTAGAGTATTCTATGCCAAATACTGCACACCTGTATAGGGAGTTGCCATAACGCACAAGATTGATGTTCACCATAATGACACAATGAGAATAATATCTGGAACCCTTAAATTCACACCACTTTCATGGCTTCATGTGCTTTCTACATTGCACCTCCTGACTTATCTCAGATGACAACAGTTTCAGAGTGGAATAAGATAAACACACCGAATGGCCAAGAGCCTGCAATGTGACTAGTGCATCGAATAAACTATAACACATATGTGTCAAGAAAGTTTCCTCAGAAAAAGTTTTAAGGCACCTGGGATGATCTCATTCCAGCCACACCAAGAAGCAGTTAAATGGTTATCTTCCTTAGCTATCAAATTATAACATCTATCCCAATGCAATTCTATGGCTCCATATTACAGTGTTTATTAAGGTTATCTTAATTAATATATTGTCTCCTATATTGTATTGTACATACACACTACACACACACACATCACACGTGCATATCTATATTTGCTGATGCTTTAACTGTATATTAATGATTGCACAATCCCTGTAGACGCCATAAACGTTAAATAAATAAATAAAAGAGGCTACTATTGATAGGACAACCATTCATCTTTATATCTGTCAGAGATGCTGGTAACACCCTCCTCTTCCCACCCAAAAAAATCTATCATACCTTACAGATAATTATACCATTCTAATACTAATTGCTGAAAAAAAAACATATTTACATTTTAGAAATCCAAGTTATAATTCATTAGATTATTCAGTCTTTGTCTTTTTGACTATATGATACTACATAGATTATTTAGACCATTTCCCAAAAATGGTATACAAAAACATTGGACAATGCTATTATGGTTAACTTACCTACTGTAATCAAATTGAATCTCCAATCAAAATAGTTATTGTTTGGAGATGATAGAAATGTACTATAGCATATCAGGAGAAGATCAAGTCAAGACAGGTTAATGTATTCTCTGGGTAATTATTTATCATGAGTCTTAGATTATTTTCTTGCATGGTAGCAAAAGTTTAATTTTTAAAAATTCTGTAGCTTCTTTTCAAAACATAAAGAGAAGCTAGCAAAACTATAACATAGGTTAATTCAGACAATTATTTACAGGGTTGTTGACATGCCAATTAAGTTCAACAAGAGTGTCTGTGTGAAGAAAACTGATGAATGTTTTCTATAGTTCTGACATTATTAGTTCATATTGTAAAGAGATAACATTGATAATTATGCATTTTCTGTGATTGGGTCATCAGTGGGTCATTAGAGATTCATCATACTGATTCTTCTCTGCTAAGTGAACTTTTTTTTAAAAAAATCCCTACAGAATATAAAGGATGATGGCCAACATGCTTGGAGATTGAAACATTTCAAGAAGCCTGCTACTGCAAACTTTTGCCGTACTATGTTACTGGGAGTTAGGAAGCAAGGCTTATGCTGTTCCTGTAAGTCCCTGCTGATGCACAATAATCATGGCTAGTGAGGGTTACCTGCTTGTCAGTTGGGAAGGGTCATGTCAAAATCTCCCCAAAAGATGGGGAAAGGGGTTTTTAAATTTTAGTTTCTGTTTAATCTTAAAACAGAGATAGTAAGGCTTCAATATTTCCAGTATGTTCCTTTCTCAAGGGTTGCTTGAGAGTTTTGCAGTTGTACCCCATTAGAGAACCAGATACAAATGATAACCCACTTTCAAGTCAACCAAAGTAACAATTCAGAGAGAATAGTCTTTTCTAGGACTCAGACTCGACTTGAAAAGCTGAATGTTGAGTGCTTTAAGAGCTTCCTATTGCTACAGCTGTTCTTTTGAATTGAAGAAATTCATTAGTATTGTGTCAATGGTACTGGACAGTTCCAAAGACTTACAAAAGTTCATTTTAAAAAGAAAAATTGATGAGGCAACCAACAAACAACCTTTTAACTGAAATAGATTATTTACAAAAGCCTAGGTGAAAGAGGCATGTCCTCAGTTGCCATCTAAAGAAAGCTTGGAGGCCAACCTTGGGACAAGAGTTCAAATAATAAGGTAGGATAGATGGTTACTGAGAAGTCTCACTGGATTCAAGAGAACACAATTTTAGTAATGAATAGAGATGGCAATTGTTAATACATTACTTTCAAATTTTAACTTATGGGAATCTGAGGTTTAGAAGATAACATAACATATTGATTGTAACCCCATGCTGAGAAATGACCTCATCCAACACCAGTAGATGCTAATCATGAGGAGTAAAAGAATCATATCCTGAGGCAACCCACAACACAAAATTTAGGGCTCAATCTCTCTCTCTGGAATTGCACTTGAAAAAGGAGGAGGGGAACTGCCAAGTACTGTTCCCAGCCCACTAAGCCAATTCAGAAGGATTCATAATCAATGATATCGAAAGTTGCTGAAAGTTCAAGGAGAGCCAGGACAAATGCACCACTTCTGTCCCTAGCCAGCCAGAGGTCATCCACAAGTGTCATCAATGCATATCAATAGTGAATGATAAATCTACTATCATGGATTATGACAACAGTTTACTCATTTAGAATTTTTCAAAGAATTGAATATATACAATTGCATACATGGAATAATATATTTTAACAGCCAAATTCTAGAAGTAGCTGAAATTGTGCTCAATCCAGTAATTTACAATGGCTCTCTTTTGTTTCCTTTCTACAGTTTGTAAATATACTGTCCATGAAAGATGTGTGTCCAAAGATATTCCTCCTTGCATCAGTACTTACGTAAAATCCAAGAGAAATACAAATGTAAGTGAGGCATATGCGGAAGATTAGTACAATGTGTCCACTATTTAATCATCTGCCATGAATTCAAAAGTCATCTGTATGTAGAACATGCAGTCCATACTATCATACTAATGCTATTTTAGTAAAGGAAGTTTTCTGTCTTACAACAACCATTCACTACTATGATTTTGATATTTGCAGATAAGCTTTAGGATTAATTTTGTTTGCAAAGTGATAATGTATTGTTTTGACTCTTTTAAATTTTGTTGCCTTAAATTTGTATTTAGTGAAAAATCAGTATAGGCATTTAATATAATAAGTAGGTCCACAAAAATACTGCCTTCCAGATCTTCTCATCTCCAGAAATTAACTACTTCAATAGTATTAATAGGTACATTCCATTTTCAGTGGCAGAGACACTGCAGGCTGGTCCTTTGCTGTTTCCAGGGCGGCCCATGGGCCAGATCTAAGCACCCTGTGGGCAGGATCTGGCCCGCAGGTCTTGAGTTTGAACACCCCTGTACTGGAGAAATTAAAACTCTGCTGAAATTGTAACTGTGTTAAGATTCAAACAGTATGCTCTCTGTTGCAAAAAAGCAAAAGTCAAGAGTTTCAGTTAGTACAGGTGCTACTTGAATCAGACATTGAGCATTAGAGAGACACAGTTGTTTACAGTGTATGCACATGGGTATACAATACCCCTTAACAGCTGCAGTATGCATATTATAAGTTATAATGTAATGGTGAGTGGGAAAGACCTTGGACATAGAGCAAGAGATGCTAACTAGGTAACCATCAGATAAGAGCCCGCAGCTGCAGACTGAGCAGAGCAAGAGTTTCAGAAGTGACTCTCTGTAAGTTCTCAGGCTCTAAAGACGATAGCACAGAACTGTACTTTCACACTTGCAAAATTCTATTAACATAGCTTTATAGTAAAGTAAAATTAGTTTATCTGGTCATATTCCCTGTCTGGTCTACCAGGTAAGGCTGACAGTTAACCTATTTACTTACAACCATTTATGCTTTCAATAAATGTGTAGATAATATCAAACAGCATTTAGGCTTATATACAGCCCCATAGTGCTTTGCAGCACTCTCTGGGCATTTTACAATGATAGTTGTAAAGTACATTGCCCCCAACAATCTGGATTCTCATTTACCGACCTGTGGAGGGATGGAAGGTTGAATCAACCTTGAGTCCTGTCAGGATCGAACTCCGGGCTATTGGCAGAGTTTGCCTATAATGCTGCATTCTAACCACTGTGTCACCAGGGCTCTGATATGAATGTATAGAAATACCCGATAATCAGAGAAAACGCTTTCTAAACTGAAGATGGAGACAGTTCCTGTAGTAGGAATTTCCCTAAATTTGCACTATCCTCCCTTTCCTAACCAAGCTAGTTGAACATTTTGCATTTCTAGGCTATGCAGCACACATGGATTGAGGGCAATTCCCCAGCCAAGTGTGATCGATGTCATAAAAGCATCAAATGCTACCAGGGAATTACCGGACTACATTGTGTATGGTGTCAAATCACAGTGAGTACGTGAAGAGAATGTGTCTTTTTATTATTAACCAAAAATTATGGAAATCCACTTTAGTCAAGACAGATCGTTACACATTTAAATTAATGAATTTTGTGATATGTTGTAAGAAAGATAGATTCATCTTCCCTTACTACTGTAGTTATCCTTCCTAATCCTCAAAATAGCCATTATTCAGTAAATTAGAGAAAACCATAAATGCTAAAATATTGTGGCTCAGCAGTTCATGCGACTATACATCACCTCTTTTATAACCCGATTCTGACATACATTAGATTGCCAAAAGTATTTGCTCACCTGCCTTTACTCGCATATGAACTTACAGTATTTAACCTGTGATTATGTCTTCCTGACTGAATTACTGTTAGTATTTTTCACCCTTTGGATTCATTGTTGAGGTCACTGACACTGCATTAGTGCCCATAATGTGGCTAGATATTTCTTTAGTCTACTCCATGCTTCATTCATTTTTATTATCCTTCAGATGCATATCAGTTATAACGTGACTTCTCCAACTTAATGACTTTTCATTATTCTTTGTGCTAATTATAGTTAGTCTGGATTTTATCAGACTGATTTTCATTTATCTGTTCTGTATTAATATGAGTATTGGGTAGAGAATTTGTAACAACATCTATTAGACATCGGTCAGCAGAGATCTGGAGCATGCATGCGGCATGTCCATATGGGAATGCATGGGGCAGGAGAGGTTGAGGGGAGCAGGTAGTCCTACAAGTAGCTCAGTTCTATGGTATCTAAAGCTTTAAAGGCAATAACCAGGAAACTTGAATTGCACCTGAACATCTATTGGGAGCCAATATAAGTTGATATGCGAGTAAAGGCAGGTGAGCGAATACTTTTGGCAATATAGTGTATATGAAGTAAATCATTGTGAAAAGGGAGATATTTTTAGAAGGCTTCAGAGACAAAATTGGCTTTCTCAAGGAACACATCCAAGATTGGATAACAATGATATTACCCACTTTACAACTATTGTGAACTATTGTAAGCACCACTGTGCTACAACAATAAACTCAGAGGATGCACTGCTTTTTTTATATTTGGAGGCATTTAATTTTATTGTTATATGTGGTGAATGGTACTAGCAATAGCAATAGTAGTTAGACATATACCAGCTTCATAGGGCTTTCAGCTCTCTCTAAGCGGTTTACAGAGTCAACATATTGCCCCCAACAACAATCCGGGTCCTCATTTTACCACCTCGAAGGATGGAAGGCTGAGTCAACCCTGAACCGGTGAGATTTGAAACAACCGAACTGCAGAACTGCAGTCAGCTGAAGTAGCCTGCAGTGTTGCATTTAACCACTGCGCCACCTTGGCTCTACTACATGCCTCTTAAGAGCAATGATAGGTATTGAGGTTACCAGACCTGCAGATATTAAGACAGGAAGAATAGAGCTGCTTAAAAACAGGATTTTTGATTTTATTAATGTTTAATTTAAACTCTTCCTCCTTTTCCAAAGAACTCAGAGCAGTTCTTTGAAGAAACAGCAACAATTTCACAGAATTACAACTGTTTACCAACAGAAAAGCATAACACCGCACAATTCCTGAACATTACCTCCAAAGCGCCTCCTAAAAATTAGCAGCAAATTGTAATTTTTAATGTGATAGAGGAAGGTACACTGCTGACAGTTGTAGCTTCCAAGTGATCTTAAAGGCCAACCCATGTAAAATACATTGACCATGAGCAAGATCTTCCAGTCCAGAAAAGGACACAGTTGGGTGCACAACATGGATCTATGCAAAGGTTCCCCTGAGCAGGAACAATAATACCAGACAAATCTCACAAATTGGGCATTCCCAGCTCAATCTGAGGAAGTGTGATCCTTTCCAGACTCATGATGATAATCACCAAGGACCAAAAGCATAAAGCCACTACATCTTGCCAGGTTTGGGCTGTGGGATCTTCCCCATTTAGGCACTCAACCGCCTCCAGACATTTGGTCAGTGCAACAGTACCTGCCAAGCCAAGCTAGAGATGTGTAACTGTATCATGGACATACTTTCCCCTCTCCATTTTGGTACAAAAAAGTATCACTATTTTCTCATGACTGTTCTCCTTAAGGAATTAACTCTCCCAACAGAAAGCAAACGGCTTTTCTGCAGTGCTGGAGGCTAAAAACCATCTTATCAAAGAAACATCAAGTGCTTTGCTAATCTGATTTATAATTTTCTTGATCACAAGTAAAGGAAAAATTTAGAGGATCAAATGGATATGGATGGAAGCAGGAAAGTAAATATTGGTACATGCTGTTTTCTTTCTTTTTAAAGCTTCACAACAATGTGCCTCACATATGAAACCTGAATGTGATGGTGGGCATCTAAAAGACCACATCTTGCTGCCTTCCCAGATCTGCCCAGTTGTTCTGGTAAATGAGTCTGCTTGACACACATCAAATTGTTTAATGAGTGGTATTTTCTTGTTGTTTTGTCTCGCTTAAGGCAACTGGATAATATAGTCTCATGATCCAAATGATTTTATCCAAGCTGATTTGGTTAATTAGTTTAGCCATTCCAAGCCTGGTATTTCCCTGTAATATCCCGTGTATTGGACCATAGTTCCCCACAATCTTGTCCACCATGGTCTCAAGCTGGGAAAAGTGCACTAAGGTTCTCCTAATAACTACACTGATAGTTCCCAGGACATATGTGGATGTCACAAATATGAATGGCAGTTGTGGGGGAATGTTATGAATTAAAGATCTTTTATTTTTAAATGAAATAAATCTATGTTAAAGTTTTTATCTGTTTTCATCTACTTTCAAGGCCCAAATTAGTTATTATTCAATCATGTCATTATATAATGGGGAGATTCCTGAATTTTTGACCTAGAGTCATCTGTCTGTTTACTGTACCTGACTATGACTAATGAACAAAATTTTTAAATGGATTAAATGAAAATTATTACCAGTCAACAACATATATTAGAACTTAAATATAAAAAATGGAATAACTGTTGAATGTATCAAACCATGCAGAATTAAATAATATTTTCACAAATAGTCCCTCTATGTGGAGAAACTCTAAATATATAAACAAATATGGAACATTTATGTCTGCTATATAACAGAGGACTGTTTCCTCAGAAGCTGAGCAGATATAGGTGTAGAGTAAAGCTAACCTTGGCCCACAACTTTGTTGGGTATAGCGAAAGAAAGTCACATGAATGTTAAGAAACGTAAAAACAACTTGAATAAAGGGCTGAAGCAACTCTCTTAATTTGGAAATATTAAACAAAAGGCCAGTAAAAGGGACCATGAGGTACAGAATGATTCTACAGAGAAAATGGATAATAAGATTAGATGATTCAATGGAGGTCTTTCCATAGTTACTAATCATGATGACTTTATGCCTTCTCCAAGATCAGAGACATTATGCCTCAATTAAATCTTGTTCATGGGAAATTTATGGCTACTGTTATGTGAAAGCTACTTTGGTATGATATTTTCAGAACTTAATTATAATTTGTAGCAAAATTGCTAGGTTTTCCAAGATCATTTGGAATTTATAAAATGCATGTCCTTTACCAAATGATAACTTTTGTTTGGTAGGCAGCATTTTAGTACCCACATGTTATACAATATCCTTAATCTTTTGTGGTCTTATTATATATTTTATACTTAGAATTCCATCATTTCCTCTCTGTTTATGTCATTAGTACTTCTTTGCTATCTATTTTTAAATGTCCGTATGCATCTTTGACTCTTCAAAAGGATAGGCAATCCCACTCACGAAGATCAGAGAGTGAATCACCATCCAGCACCACCCCCGAGGATACAAACATGATCTTCAAATACAATACTACCACGGTGGATGGACATGGACTGCAGGTGGGCAGCTGATAGCATCTTTTCTCCCTTGTACATGTATAGGTGTATATATCCATGGAGAAGCACTTTCATCATTGTGAGCAATAGTAGGCCTCTTTGGATAAAAATATACCAGAACACAGTGTCAATATGTTAGTCCTTTAGCCTGCTTATGAATCATTCTGAGATTAGATAGTCCCAAAGCCATTTCATGGCCAGAAAAAAATAATAACAAGTCATCGTTCCCTTCTCCATTTCTATATAAAAAGTCAAATAGATTGGAAGTTGCATCTTTCTTTGCATTGACATTGGAACGGGGGGGGGGGGGGGTTTGTTGCATTTCTGAAGGCAATTTGATAATTTATATCCATGTTTCTCAACCTTAGCATTCTTAAGATGAGTGGACTTCCGTTCTTAGAATTCTTCAAGTTCTTCAAACTTCAATTATCTTGAATTCTTCAAACTTCAAGTATCTTAAAGTTGCTGAGACTGAGAAACACTGGTTAAGGGACAGAAGGAAAACTACATGCCATATTGCATTTTTTTTTTGCTCTAACATCTTGCTTCCACCTTCCATCCTCTGTTTGTTCCATTCCAGGAATTATAGCTATGCTAAACTGTGCATGTGTTAATAGCAGAACATCCATCCCCATAGAATTTAGAATTCAGTGTGCCTTCTCTTTGAAAAAAGATTATAATGATATAGAATCAATGCTTGCAAATGTTCGATTAGGCTAATATCTGTCATGCCCTTAAGGATTCAATCACTTGATGTGTATCAAAAAGGTGCAGAAGGTCACAAGCTTTCTAAGCCATTTGTTAGTCTGTGTCCAATATACAATTAGTGACCCAGTGAATAGCAAGATAATATGAAGAAAAGGTGCAAAGATTAGCAGAGTTTGGAGGTCCCTAACGTTTCTCCATAGCACTAAATCCTATTTACCCAACATTTTTTCTAGTTAGATGTTTTGCTTCATCTGTAACTCTGTCACATCACTTATTTCTCCTCCTTTCTGCATAATGTTTGTATGTTGTGCAAGGAGTGTGCTTGTTTGATATTCCCTTTGGTTTTCAGATCACGCCTAAGCCAGGAACCCACCCATTGCTGGTATTTGTGAATCCCAAGAGTGGAGGAAGGCAAGGAGAAAGGTATGTTTCCCCCTTCTTTTGAAAAATTGTACATTTCCAAGATTTAAGATTGTGATGCAATAAATGCACCAATAAATTGTTGTAGACAAATAAATCTTCAAGCAAATATTTTATAGCAGATTTCCCCTTATATTCAAACTGTAATGTTCCTTATAAAATGTAGTTATGATTCCACGTATTTTTATCATTACTCTTACAAGTGTAAGAGCTCTTACAAGGGGTCCTGGTAGCTCAATGGTCAGAATGCAGTATTGTACACAAACTTTGCCCACAGCCTGGAATTGGATCCTGACGGCTCAAGCTTGACTGAGCCTTCCATCCTTCAGAGGTTGGTAAAATAAGGACCCAGATTGTTGGGGGTAATATGATGATGTTGTAAACTGCCCAGAGAGTGCTGTAAAGCACTATGGGATGATAGAAAAAGTCTAAGTGTTATTGCTAAGTGCTATAAGCTTCTGTGAATGTCCTGAAGCTTAAAAGTTCTCACCAGTTACTGAAAACAAAGATTTGCCACACCGATATACGTAATTTTGAGGGTCATTTTCCTCCATGAATCAATGAACAAGTATAATATTTTGACTCATTTAACTGCTGTAGCTTAGGATCAGAATATCAATTTTGAATGCAGAATCCAGATTAAATAATTCACATTTTCAAATAATAGTAAGACAGACTCCAAAGTGGAATTCTGGAGAGCTGCTGCCCGTCAATGTAAAATGTTGGTAAAAAAATTGGTGTTTGTCTAGATGGTTGACCACACTGGCTGAGATTATTGGAAGTTGTAGTTCAACATCACCTAGAATTAGACAATTGTAGAATTGAGAGGAGCCATTAAGTGCAATTCCTTGTTCAAATGAAAATGGAAGTATCCAAAATAGGTGGCTGCCAAGCCATTACTTGAACAATCTAGCGAAGGGGAGCATATTATCTTCCTTGCTAATTGATTCCATTGACAATCTGCCCTTCCTGTTACAAAGCTTTTCTTAACACTCAAGTGGAATCTACTTTAATATAATTAAAGGCTATGTTTTCCTCTTGTACACATTGCCAGAAAGCAAATCTTCACTTTTTTGTGTAAATCTGAAAGCATTGTCATGCTTTTCCCTTTGCCTCCATTCATTTTTCTTAAGTCTCTGAAGTTCACTTCCCTCAGCCTTTTCTAGGACTTCATAACCTCCTTTCCTAACATCAATTGATTCTGTACATAGCTTTTTTTGATGCCATATCTATAAATCAGATTTACTGGCATATATTCTTCCTTGGTGACTGTCCTTTTATTTTATGGGGTTCTTTTATTTACAGATTTTCCCTAAAGATTGTTTTTTCTTTCTTTCTTTGTGCAACCAGGCAGGCTTTTTTTTTTTTGGCTGTGTTTCACTTTTTCTCCTTTTAATTTTGTTTGAGAAGGGAGGAAATCCTGTTCTTAGTGATTCCTATTTTAAGAATTCTCACCCAATCTTTGAATAATTTTCACTTTTGTGTTTCTTGCCAAAGAATTCACGTTTTCATTGATTGGATTTATTAATTTCAATTTCCATTAAATCAATTTACATAGTCATTATCTCCCATGTTCTTGCTTACTTCCACTTCCTCAACTTAATTATTGTATGATAGTTACTCTCATAATAAGTATAGCTGATGCTCTGGTGTTCTTTTCCACTATTCCACTATTAGAAGAAAAAAGTGGTCCGCAAAACAATGCAGAAAATAATAATTTGTCTTGACTCTCATTTTTACAGCTGTTGATTCTTATTTTTCTTACTTTTAGGGTACATAGGAAATTCCATTACATACTCAATCCCAGACAAGTTTACAACCTGGATCGTGGAGGACCTAATCCTGGGTATTGAAGCTCAAAATGTGGCCTATTTCACATATTTGCTTGCTTGTTTGTCATAATTAAAAATCTTTGGTCCTCCTTTTTACTATTACTTTCTTCCTTTGTGTTGTCTCTGATTTATTCTTCTTATCACTTCACTTCTTTTTCCTCTTTGCTTCTTTCCTCAGTTCAATTTCCCTTATTTCCTCCTCCTTATTTCCAAAAGCTTGTTAATATGCCTTAGATTGAGAAACTCAATTGACTGGTGGTCCTTTAAAGTACGTATATATGTATTATATTTGCTACATTTGTATTATTCAGTCAACTGGGTCTCTATCAATTCATGATAGAATACATGTGAATGCTTCATTGCAATACAAAGGATCAATGCAGCAAATGATAATTGCAGCTGAGATTATTTAGTGTGTTGCTGTTAATGGAATTATATCTAAAATGTACATAGATACTAAAAAAGTTTTTTAAGCAGGAATAGATAGAAAACAGATCTCCTCCATGAAGTGTAGATTGAACTCTAAATTGCATGATTTCTTTGTCAATTAGATTGCATTTAATCATTCACCTGTTCAGTTGAGAATAGCAAAATATTATCTTATTTTTTAATCATGAAGAACAGCCCAACTAACGTGCTTTTTTGGATGCTAACTTCTGTATACCATTGTAGAATTTGAAAAGCAACCATCTAACTCTGACTTTCCTCAGTCATATATCCTCCAGATATTTCAGATAATAAATTCCAGAATGTACTTGGAAGGTTGGGAAGTATGTGACATTATTCTTATTGTAGAATAAGCATCCATTTCTAAACTACTTCCTTTTTTGCCTTCTATTTTTTCTTACGTAGATTAAACTTTTTCCGTGATAGCACAGACTTTCGTATTTTGGCTTGTGGAGGAGATGGGACAGTTGGATGGATCCTGGACTGCATAGGTAAATTAGGATCTGTCAACAGTTGATAAATGAAATTATCATTAGAAGCATGGGTTAGGGTTAGGGTCATGGCTAAGAGAAGGGAAGGAGAGGCTGAGTTTCTTCTTTCTCATGAATACAGGTGAAACTCGAAAAATTAGAATATTGTGCAAAAGTTCATTTATTTCAGGAATACAAATTAAAAGGTGAAACTAATATATGAGATAGACTCATTACATGCAAAGCAAGATAGTTCAAGCCATGATTTGTCATAATTGTGATGATTATGGCTTACAGCTCATGAAAACCCCAAATCCACAATCTCAGAAAATTAGAATATTACATGCAATCAATAAAACAAGGATTGCACATAGAACAATATCGAACCTCTGAAAAGTATAAACATGCATATGTACTCAGTACTTGGTTTGGGCCCCTTTTGCAGCAATTACTGGCTCAATGCGGCATGGCATGGGGCACTGATGAGGTGTTATGGAAGACTAGGATGCTTCAATAGCGGCTTTCAGATTCGGTCTCATGTCTTTCATCTCTCTCTTGGCAATGCCCCATAGATTCTCTATGGGGTTCAGGTCAGGCAAGTTTGCTGGCTAATCAAGCACAGTATTCCCATAGTCATTGAACCAGGTTTTGGTGCTTTCGGCAGTGTGGGCAGGTGCCAAGTCCTGCTGGAAAATGAAGTCAGCATTCCCATAAAGCTTGTCTGCGGAAGGAAGTGCTCCAAAATCTCCTGGTAGATGGCTGCGTTGACCCTGGACTTAATGAAGCACAGTGGACCAACACTAGCAGATGACATGGCTCCCCAAATCAACACAGTCTGTGGAAACTTCACGCTGGCCTTCTAGCTTCTTGCAGGGTGTGCCTCTCCATTCTTCCTCCATACTCTGGGTCCTTGGTTTCCAAATGAGATGCAAAAGTTGCTCTCATCAGAAAAGGAGACTTTGGACCACTGAGCAACAGACCAGGTCTGTTTTTCTTTAGCCCAGGTAAGACGCTTCTGATGTTGTTTGTTGTTCAGGAGCGGCTTGACAAGAGGAATACGACATTTGAAGCCCATGTCCAGGATCCATCTGTGTGTGGTGGCTCTTAATGCACTGACTCCAGCCTCAGTCCACTCCTTGTGAAAGTCCCCAACACTTTTGAATGGCCTTTTCCTGACAATCCAGGCTGCGGTCATCCCTGCTGCTTGTGCACCTTTTTCTTCCACACTTTTCCCTTCCACATAACTTTCTATTAATGTGCTTTGATACAGGACTTTGAGAACATCCAATGTCTTTTGCAATGTCTTTTGAGGCTTTCCCTCCTTATGGAGGGTGTCGATGATGGTTTTCTGCACAACTGTCAGGTCAGCAGTCCTTTCCCATGATTGTGATTCCTACTGAACCAGACCATTTAAAGGCTCAGCCTTATGCAAGCATTATGGCTTAATTAGCTGATTAGAGTGGGACACTTTGAGCCTAGAATATTGCACCTTTTCACAATATTCTAATTTTCTGAGAGTGTGGATTTGGGGTTTTCATGAGCTGCAAGCCTAATCATCACAAGTATGACAAATCACAGCGTGAACTATCTTGCTTTGCATGTAATAAGTCTATCTCATATATTAGTTTCACCTTTTACGTTGCATTACTGAAATAAATGAACTTTTGCACAATGTTCTAATTTTTCAAGTATGTATATCTGTCCAGTATAACAAAATAAATTGTGAATTAGAGAAGTCTGACAAGAAAGGCAGTTTCATGTACAGTTTGCATCCTTATTATTACCATCCACTTCTTCATAGTTGTTAGGACTTTCTGATAAGGAGCTACATTTGTACAGATCAACAAGCACAGTTTAGATGAAAAGAGTAAACCTAGGTTTTAACCTTCTGGCTTTAAGGAGCAGAGAAGGTGACTATTTACAAAACTCATAATCAATTATATTAACTTTCATTATTGACAGTTTAATTTGTAGTATACAAATTAAAGTATAGTATATAGCTGTACTTTCTGGCCATTTCACCAGACTTAATAAAGGCTCCGGAAGGACTGTGGAAAGTAGCTTAGCCCCTATTTTGTTTTTGGCCACTCATGGGAAGATTTATATCCTTCTCTCAGAGACTCTACATTTTTTAAAGATGTCATACCATGGCAGTCTTTGGGCCTATCAAGTAACAAAAATGTACTCCCTTAAAGAAATCTTGTTGGGGGCAATATGCTGACATTTGTAAACTGCTCAGAGAGTGCTATAAAGCACTGTGGAGGGGTATATAAATCTAAGTGCTCTTGCTATTGATTAAAGTGTGGGGGAAGGGTTGATGCAGATGTAGAGGTAAGGTTCATCATAATTATCAGGGGCTCCACTATACTAATCCCCAACTCCTTCCTCCCCTCCACCATTTCTTCCACTAATAGTGGATTCCCATCCACTGCAGCTATCACATTGAGACCATGTCTTCTAGCCAACTTGCTTCAGGTACATCATGTACTCTCCCTACAGTTTTTTTTTTTTAATGTTTAGCCAGTGAACACAATTCAAGTGAATTCTATCCCTTTGGGAGTTATTAAGCTTTACTACATCTGTGAGCTGCCCTATGGAAGATGTTGCCAAAGAAGGTTATCATACCCAAAGGCCTATCTGAGGGCCTCTGATGGTTGCTTATTTCTTTGCAGATAAAATGAACTTAGCAAAGCACCCTCCTATGGCTATCCTGCCATTGGGAACAGGGAATGATCTTGCCCGCTGCCTCCGATGGGGAGGAGGTAAGTCTCTCAAGTCACCCAATGTTTTGCTTCATTCACCTTGATTTCATGCCATGACTTGCCAACAATTCCTCTTGCTAGGAGTCCCATGTGTTGTTGAAACCTGTCAGCTGTTTTTAATGCCATTAGCTATTTTCCATGCTTTGCTGCTATTATGAATATGGGGAAATTTCATGGAAAGGTAAAGGAAAGGTAGCTTCACTTCACCATTCAGAAGATAAATGGAGAAAATTAAACATGTTCCTACAGTTGAACACCAAGGAGCCAATCAGTTTTCCTTCTCAGATGGGTATGTAAACAGAGGAGAGAGAGCAGGCATTCTTTTGTTCTTTGTTTTTTATGCTTCTCCTTTGATGCCAGCTAATTGCATAGGAAGACAAACGTTCCAGTTTTGGCAGCTACAAGAGAGGAACTAATGAATCTGGACAAAAAAAAAACTAGACCAGCAAAGCTGTTTGTAGTATAGATCTGTTGCATTTTGTGGATTGGGATGTGGGCTGTGTGAACTTCACAACATGTATGGGTGAGGGATCTTGGAGTTTAGAGAACATCTATTTCCTGGGTTAGTAGGAACTGAGATCAACTTATTTGAGAGACATTTGTTCATTTGTCTTCATTTTCTTCTCTGTTCCATTTGCAATGTAAGTTTCTGATCTTGTTTTATACCATAAAGATTTAAATTCTTAATGAACTGTAGTGTACTGATTCTGGAAAAGAAATCTAAGCTTTGCAAACACTTTATTATCAGGTCATGGTACTAAAAGAAGAGGGTCGCCACTTACCACCTTTCTTGTAAAACAGTGGTAGAATGGGTTTTTTTAAGTGACTGGTGCAGACGTGTGATGGAACTGGCTTGTACTTGCTCACAAGAGCTGATTATTAAATTTTCTGGAATTTTATGAGCCACTTGAATACAGATATGAGCTAAAATGCTTAAGGTGCAGAGAAGTGGCAGCAATACAGCTGGGATTGTTGATTGCTATACATTGATCAGTACACCAATGGGCTATGTTGTTTAACTAACATATTCAGTTGGCTCTCCCATGTGAGACAAGAGTATGGAGACCTTGGTAGAAATGAGTGTATGCCGAAGCCATCATGCCTCATGTGCATGCATACTCTATTAAAGTACTATTGGAGGCTCTTGATCTCCATCATGTGGATGCATTCCTATTTAAAATACACATCCCATGCAGATATCCCATTATATCCACCATGCAGCCAGAAGCTATCGCTAACCAGTAGCTCTATTACCCACAAAATACTGCTTCGTAGTTGCAATTTGAACTATACTGCAATTTAACATTATTATTAGGGCTGGGATTTCAAATGGTCCTTATATGGAATGCATATTGTTTGCTGGCCAAGAGACCGATGCTGATGTTTTTGCCACAAGCAATTAATTGAGAATTGGGAATGGAGTACAAGGCCTCAGACTTCAGCTACAAATCCAGTTATATTGTTGAGGAGGCTTATGCTACATGGGATTGATTTCTGCTTCAAATTGTAGATCATCTGCCTTTCTTTTCTGGCTATATATTCTGTACAGCCCATCACTGCTTGGCCTTCTCTTACTCTATTGCCCATTAATGCTTGGCAAATTCCACCATAACATTCTGTTCCTCATCACCTGTCAATTTTTATTTTTCTATTCCAAGGTTATGAAGGAGGCAACCTAATAAAAATACTTAAAGATATTGAGCACAGTACTGAGGTAATGCTGGACCGATGGCAAATTGATGTCATTCCCAATGACAAAGAGGAGAACGGAGATCCTGTCCCATACAGCATCATCAACAACTATTTCTCCATAGGAGTAGTAAGCAATCGGTTTTATCATATTCACGTGACTTTCCAAATATTTAGGGTTACAATCCTATCATCTTTTACCATCCTGATAAATTTTAAGTCTCAAATATTTCATTTTTTTCCTTCATACTATTCCCAATGCATTGGAGTATCAAGGTCATTAATAAGAACACCATTAATTATGGAAGGACTGCAGTAGAGAATTGATTTGGGAAGCAAAGGGGGGAATAATAGAAGGATCATTTCCATAGTGTATGCGCTTCAGAAGTTTGTGGCATGACATTCTGCCTGTTTGCTTATGACTATTTTTCACCAAAATCATTACATAAAATAAAACAAATAATAATACCATATGGAATATATCAGTGACAGCAATATGCCAAATGACACAAGAGGAGAGTTCACAAAAATCTCTGGATAAACAGTTTGGCCTTTAGTTGAATTCTAAAACTAGAGCGCTTGAGACCAAAAGTCTGATAAATGCATATTCTTCAAAAGAGCTTCTTTACTTGATGTTAGTTTCTGGACAGATACAGTTGAGAAAAAGGACCAATAAGATACCAACAAGGACCTGAGCCACACGGCTGAATTTTTCTTGATAGCGTAGAAGTTGCCAGTTCTGATCCTTCAAAATTGATATGCAGTAATGTTTCTATTGTAGGCTGTACAATGTTCAAATCTGAAGCAGGAAAAGTATTGCAGCTCCATCATGTTCTCCCACTTTATCAGCAACTCCTTAAATAAACTACATTATTTCCTGGATTCACAGGGTACCTGCAGAGTCAGGAAACTATGTAGAATAACAGAGTTTGAAGGGACCTTGGAGGTTTTCTAGTTCAACCCCCTGATCAGGCAGGAAACCTTATACCATTTCAGATAAATGATTGCCCAATCTCTTTTCTAAAACTTCCAGTGCATTTGCAACTTCTGACTAATTGTTCTGTCACAAAATTTCTCCTTAGTTCTAGTTGCTTCTCTCCTTGATTAGTTTCCACCCATTGCTTCTTGCCCTGCCCCCAGGTGCCTTGGAGAATAGCTTGACTCCCCCTTCTTTGTGGCAACCCTTGAGATATTAGAACACTGCTATCATTGTCACCCTTAGTCCTTTTCATTAAACTAGACATACCTAATTCCAGCAACCATTATTTATATGTTTTGATGATGAGCTGGAGAAGTGGGGACAGTACTGCCTGAAGAAGAAACTTGCTTTGATTTAGAAGACATTATGGAGGCAGCAAAAGGATGAAACTCATTTTTGCTGTCCTGTAGACATTAGTTTGCCCTTTTAACTCAAACATATATTTCCATGAACTTACATGGCTACTATACAAGTCCAGAAAAAGCCATAGCCATTAGCATGTTTTCCACATTTGGGGTGTGTGTGTGTGATTTGCCACTTTCCCTGAAGTTGCCAGTTTCAATCATAGTTGTCGAGCAATTCATTTCAGTTCTCCTGATCCCTAGGACCTAGTGGTTTCACAATTTCACTCCTGCCAGCTTCTCTATTGACTTTGCTGGAAGCTGGCAAGGGTTGCAAATGGTGATCGTGTGACCCACAAGACACTGCAACCATCCTAATTGCAACCTGCTTGCCAAAAGCATGAATTGCAACTACAGGAAAGTTGTAATGGCCACAAGGTTGAGGTTGTATTTATTTAGTGCTGCTCAAAAAACATCTTTGACCACTACCAGCTTCTTTATAGACTAGCAGCAATCAGAAAGAATAAATATTTCAGAATGAAAATACTCCTCCCCATGCTAATAGGGCAGAGTGTGAAGGTGCATGTCTTCAATTATGTGCAATTTTCTGCCCTATTAGCCAGAGTACATCTGTCCAGTTGAATGTGCTTTCCTGCTAGCTTTACATAACTGTGTGTATAGCCTTTTAGAAATAACCTTTTATTTAATTATATTTTAAGTATCTAGCCATTTTGTCCTATTAAACATTCTGTGTGCTTTCATGGTTGATATGCATTTTTACTGTTGGAAATTGGTCAAATAATTATTAGTTTATCTATGTTGTAGGGTTGCTAGGAAGCCCCTCACAACAGCTGACTAGTTTAATGTTCTGGCATGGTAGAAGAAACAGCTGATGGAAACATGGGGGGGGGGGAGACACACTGAAGCATTTGTTTAGAAATGTTCTTCTGTTATAGTAAGGCTCCATTTATAAATGATTGATGATTGCCATAAATGTGTTACAAGCAATGTGCCTTACAAAATGGCTGTAATTGATGTGCTGACCTTTTAAAATCAATAACACATGATTAATATTACATTAAATTATTTTTCATGCTTTGCAGATATTTAAGAAAATTGACTTTGGTGTCCTAGATACTCTGTATCTATAGGTCCACAGTATAAGTCATTATAACCACTGACTTACGGAGTATTGAAGAACAAGAAAAGTACATAAACAGGCTGTGTTATTCTGGAATCCCAGCTCTTAACAAGATGCTTTTAAGCATTACCACTGATGATAACAAGCTGTTCTTGAGCCTAGGCTGCCACATGCTGCTTCCCATCTTCTCTCCCTTTATTTTTGGACTCTGAGAAATGTGGGCCAGTAACTATATCACTAACAGGAAGTTTTGGATTACAAATAGATCAGGTCCTGGACTTGCAAAGTCCCTTCCTAATGACACTTCAATACTCCATCATGAAGCAAGGGATGTGGACTTTGCTAATCCCTGGATGAGGAGGGTGCATTCCACAGGCAATCCAAACCTCAATGCTGAAAGAAAGCTCTTTGCATTGCTGTTTGCGATTTGAAAATAGTTTAAACTTTATGCTTTCTTAAACAGAGTGAGGATAAGAACACAATTGTCAGCAAAGCAAAGAATGGCCAAAGGTATCCAATACAAGACTATTTTGTTAATGATTCTTAAGGTGTTTTTTTTTTAAAGCTGGATGTTTTGCCTTCTGTATTCTAGGAGTGCAAAACAGATAACCATGAGTAATATACCTTGGGCAATGTATCTAAGAGGGCATGGCATTGGAAGAAGGCATTAGACTAGGAGAAACGGTACATTTTTCATTGAAAAAACATTCAAATTTGCTGCTATTTTATACTGCATATTGTAAAATGCTAGAAAACACAAGAATGCCTGCATTCAACTCAGGACACTCTCCATACAAGGATTCCGCACATGTTTCAAACCTGGTGCTGAATCTCTGTGATCCTTCAACATTGACAGTGATTGACAGATGAGTCAACTTACTTCTAGCTGTGCTTTGGCAGGAAGCACTCTTAAAGCAAGTTTCTTTTTTATTTTTTGCTTGACTGGAACTCTAGGAGAACTTACGGCAGTTAGTTTCTCAGGGGAGAAACACTTGCATCACCCCATCTTCCAGCTCAATGCATCCACTCTCTCGCTTTCCCACAGAAGATCAGTATCCACCACAGTATCTTGCCAAGGTTCTCTTTGAAAAGCAGTAAAACGATAATTCTTTGGCAGATTGCATTCCCTTCCCAGAGATGGCACTTTTAAATTTTTTAGAAATTACAGGCAAATGCAGTTGCCCCTGAGATCCAATCCCCAGAGGCCTTGGCTTTTATTTCAGCACTTTGTTCTTTTATATGCATTTTTGTTGGTTCCCAAAACTATTTGATTAAGATATAAGTTATTTAAATAAATAAATGAAAGTGAAAATGGGGGTAAGAAATGCAAAGTGCAAACTATAGTAATGTGAAAGTGCTGGAAAACAGACATTATTCTGGTATGGTAACTTTACGAAGCTTGTGGAGAAATGTAACATTGACACCACTTATAATAATTGTGGAGAGGCACAATATAAGGAGTACAGTTCAAATCTATAAGTTCTGGTGTTAAGAATTCTTGAAAACTGACTGTCATTTATAAAAGGCTTCATTTGCTTCCCTTTCTTCCTTTTATAGGATGCATCCATTGCACATAGATTCCATTTGATGAGGGAAAAGCATCCTGAAAAATTCAATAGCAGGTAAATATCAGCCTTTTCCCCTCACACAATTCTTTTTTCTTTTGTACTAGTTATGAGGTTTCTCTAATCAGACCAAATTACTTGCTTAAGCCTCCCCTAGTCTGTGCATCCTTTATCTAAATGTGTGGGCTTTGATTCAGTTGGCTTGGACCTCATGTCTGGAAAGGGGGGAAAGCTGGTTTAGTTTTTTTGTTTTTTACTCAAACATGGACAAATTCCAGATCCAGGATCTACTCATAGTTTACCCTGGCCTCATCCGTTAGTAATTTATCTATTAGTTAGGAACCAAGACAAAAAAATTGCAGGTGTCAGAAGCAGATTTTAAATTGCATTGGTAATCTTTTCAGTTGGAGGGTGAAATTAAAAATGCAAAGCAATGGAATCAATCAATTACTAAATCATTGTTTTAGAACTCTGAGATCCAGGAACTCAAAAGCCATATCCATAAAATTGAAAAGTCTGGACCTAGGAACTTGTCCTGAGTTCTAGAACTGATAGCACTTACACCCTTCCATATAAAGATCCAATCCTAATCATCCCAAGGCTTTTTCTTAAGAAATATAATCTAGGTGAAGAGAAGAAATCATATTGTTGCTATTGTTATTGAACAATTAGGAATCAACAAGAGAAAGAGGGAGGGGGAACATGAATATCTCTAAAACAGATGAAAATGGCTGTCAATTTGAGACATTCTTCTACTGAAACTGCTTTAATCATTGAATTTTCCATTAGGACAAACAATTGATGCCTGAGCTACTGCACCCAAAGCTATCTCATTTTTATTCCCCTTACCAGAAGCCTTTTACTCTCAGCATAACTGCTAAGGCAACAGACCATACATTTTTATACACCCCAATGCTTATGACTGCCTGATCAGGATGGAACACCCTTTAGTGGAAATCATTGTCTGATAGTGTAAAATATTTTATTGTACTTACAACCTGATATTTTGGCCATTTTGTTTTGGCCATTGCAGAGCTATATTTGAGCCTTAGGTGGGCAAACTTCTAGTTTTAAAAAGCCCTATACTCTAAAGAATTGCTTGGCAGGAAGAAATAAACAAGGGGAATGGTGCATGTCATAGAAATAGCAATTTATGTCATATTGTCCACCTGTTAAGAATCAGCCCACACATAGGCTAAGGCTTGCATATGTACATGTTTCATTCATTTTTAACAATTTACAAGAATAAACATGTAAAAATTCTAGCTTTTACTATTGATTAAAGTGAAGGATGATATTGGTTCTCTTGAGTTATGCCATATCTTACTGTCTGGGTCAGAGATGGGTCTCTTGGGGAAGAAATTGTGGATCTGAAATGATGAGGGCTGCTGAATCCTAACTGTATAACAATTATAATAAAATAAGGATTTCCCTCCCCAATCTCAGAGGAAAATATAGGAGGGTTTTTTTTGGACAAGTTTGATTTTGACAGCGATCACAACTCTTAGCACAGATCCACATTTTCTGCTTGGTCCAGTGCCAATATAGGCCTGTTTCCTGCATGCAGATATGGATGACTTTGGCTGCCTCCTACTCCCAGCCACCTGCAAATGCACTTCACAGCCATGTTTTCTAGCTTCAGTTTAAAACTGCTGTTTTGCAACCTGAGCCACATTAAGCTCTTCAGAGCAGATGGTCTCCAGTGACTTCTTCCATTCTACTAGCAGACCCAGCACAGATTAGGTGTAGTACCTGGCACATCCCTTTCCTTCTGGGGCTGATTCCTGCCCTGGATGGCCATTTTGCCCTTGGTTGTTAGCTGCTGGTCAACAGATGCTGTTCTTGTTACAATCTTATGATTGATCCAGAAATGGCATATTAAGTCAGTCAGCTATCTTCAACTTAGGAAGCTCATGCTCCATTTAGCCTTTCTTTCGTTCAGTGGGCAGTTTTCTTATTTTTGCCTGGTTTGGTGGAACCTTCTCTTCTTGCTTTCTCACCTACACCACCCTTCGCCCTCCTGTGCCCTCCGGTCATCGGTGAAGCACCCTCACTTTTGCAAAGTTTCTCTTCCTTTCCTGTTTTTTTTCTTTTATATATTTAAGATGCAACATAAGAACTTTTCTACTTTGTTTACATAAATCTGAACAATTCCTCCTTGCTAAAAAAAAATTCCCATAAATTGAACAAAATAATGGAAGGACGACCAATTTGTATTGATTGATTGATTGGTTGATTGATTGATTGATTGATTGTCTGTTTGCCCATTTGAGCCACTGTTTTGCTTCTGACTGAGGTTTTACTCCACATCCAACTGGATTGATTGTCAATCGGGGATAATGTCATGGCACTTGCTGTCTTTAACATAAAAAAATATTAAGATATTACTGAAAGAAACGTATGTTATTTATATAAAATCCGAAGCCAAATCATCTCAAAACAATATACAGTATTCTAAAGATTTGGACACTCTAACATTTGGCAATTCTGGTTATTTTAGGTTTTGCTTGGAAAGCTCCTCGAATTTGGCTGTAGATCCAGCCCCATTCATTCACACTTCATAATTATATATAAATTCCAGAACCAACAGAAACAGGCAATAAAGGCAAAACAGGATATCAGGTTGGAACTAGTTCATGTTTCACATGTAAATTCATGAGAAATAGTCCTGGATTGCTTTCATTAAAAAAAAAAAAAAGCAAAACTCACTTACTAATGTCTATACAGGAGACACTGAGGAAAACTTTATAAAAAATTATCATATTCAAACATTTTTCTAAGAATTAATAGACCTTCAGAAAACAGTCTTCCTTTGGTATCCTTCCTTCTTTATCCTCTAATGCATCTTAAGGATAAATTAGAAAATAGAGAATGGAAACTGTAAAGGTAATCCCATGCTTCAACCATGCAAAATGAATCATGTTTGGCCTTTCAGATGTTGGATTATAATTTTGGCTGGATATAGGGCAAACAGTTGATTTGTATGGCATGTACGCACATATATGACATGCATATTTACAAATCAGCCTAATATGAGTTTAGATAATCTCATAAGCTGTTTTGCCACAAGTATGCACTCTGATATTTATTGTCAAGAGAGATAATTAGCTTCTCTCACTCTTCATATGCCTTCAATATTTCACAGATTTAAAAATAAAAATAAAAATAAAGATTTGCTACCTGTGATAATTCTGATGAGTTTACATATTTATAATCCAAAGGAATTGAATCAAAGCATTCAGAAGCATTTTCAGGTGTCTAGGACAGAGGTTCCCAAACTTGGCAACTTTAAGACTTGTGGACTTCAACTTCCTGGCTGGAGAATTCTGGGAGTTGAAGTCCATAAGTCTTAAAGTTGCCAAGTTTGGGAACCACTGGTCTAGGAAATAGGCAGCATAAATAGTTCATAGGAATAAAAAACATGAAATAAATATATCTGAAAATCCAGTGTAATGTGTTCACCAGGTTGGATTTTGTTTAACCGGTTGACGGTTGGGGGTACTGTATTATAGAAGCTTTGAAACTTTATAGCACTGTTCAAACATCAGAAGGACTGTCACGTAGAGTTGAACAAGATAAGATATAATTAATTATAACTTATTAATTCATTCATTCATTTTCAATCAGTACGTGCAGTTCAGAACTTGGAAGTTAACTGATAGAAATCTTGGAAGTATTATGGACTCAAATAGCAATTAACTTATTCACTATTTTTTTTATCACATTCTTTCTTCGCTACAAAATTTTTGGACTTCTTCCAGCTTTCTAACCTCTTATAAAGTCCTTGTCATTCCCTTCTACGTTAATCAAATATTTACCTTATTATGCCTTCCTGACACTTATTTGTGGCCTACACTGGTTAACCATCGACTTTCTCCAAAACCCATGAACAGTATGTACAGTTTTGGTCCAGCAGTAAAAATAAAGCATGTGGAATAAGCACATTAAGTAGACAAGATTGTTCTACTTGTTCATTTTGCAAAGTTGGAAACCTAGGATTCTTTGGAAGGTTTTCAAAGGATCCTTAGTATGGAAACCTTACTCATACACTTTCCTTGCATAGGTAGGATTCCAGATGACATCCTTGAGAAGAGAAAATGGGCTGTGCACAACCAAGGAAATAGAGTAGTGTACATGGATTGTCAAATGCGTAGTGTGGCTTCACTCTGAATAGTGAGATGATATACTACATTTTCAAATGCCTTGAGAAGTTGAAAAACATAATCTGGGAATTTCTGGAATAGAGTCATGTAAACTGCTGAGCAAAAACACCAAGCTGTCTTATGTCACTGTTAACGTTTAAAAATTTCTGTTGTTTAATTTGATATATATTCCATTAGGTGGGATGAACACTTTGACTCTTTTCCTGACAGAGCTGAAAGCAGGCTGCCTTCCTAAAAAAATATATCAGCCAACGGCTG
The DNA here is from genome assembly GCF_009769535.1 of Thamnophis elegans. Taxonomy (NCBI): domain Eukaryota; kingdom Metazoa; phylum Chordata; class Lepidosauria; order Squamata; family Natricidae; genus Thamnophis; species Thamnophis elegans. The sequence goes on along the minus strand of NC_045550.1, from coordinate 29,731,856 downwards.
TGTCACCTTGCTATTCAAGGAAGTGTGTTCCAACAGGGCACAGTACAGTGAGATGTGTACAATACCTCAAGACTTCCCTATTTAGTTCTGGAGATGATTTTACACCTACAGGTGGCTAGGTGCCAAACAGCTGCTGTTCCTGTCTTTATAGTATTACGCCAGTCTTTAAACCTTTGGATGGTTTCTGAGGATCTGGTTGAAAAATTTTCATGCAAGGAATAGCGCACACAAGTAGAGGCACTTCCTGTAAACAAACTCTATTAAATTACCATGTTCCTTAGACAGCATTGAAGTCATCTTAGGCCAAAGAGGGACCACCCAATATGTATTAGAAAAGGAGGATGGATGCAGGCATATTTCTGTCCTAAATTATGAAGGGCCAGTAGAAGCATACTGCCTTCTCAGATTGAAGTAAAAATGGTTCTCCTTCTAAACTGTCTGCTACCACCACTTACTCTTGATTCTACCATCAAAATCAAAAATAATCATGTTAGAAATACTGAATTGAGAAAGGATCTAATTTACTCAACAGGCTTTACAAAGCTGTTTTAGTATATTTTTATATTTTAAATTGTACATTTTTTTAAAAAAAATCTGCCTTTGTGCAAAGATGCTTCCTCTGAATTATTTTAAATTGAAACTAGAATGAGGCAGCTTAGTTGACTCTGTTCCAAAGACATAATTGGCTATGATTATATGCAAGTAAGGAAAAAAAGAAGCTGCTTCAGAATTTCTGTATGTTAAAAATATTAGTGTAGTAGATTGTTATAGCCAAGAAATAGGCTTTCATAGAAAATAAAAACAAGATTTGACAGACTTAGGTCAGGGATTCTCATATAATGGATTTCCCCCCCCCCATCCCACCCCACATGTACATATATGTGATTTCATGAACAAGATTAAGGAGGATTACAATTTATGGGTACCCAGAAGGTTGAAAGACAGCATAGCATCTACAATGGCAAAGGAAGATCCTGCAAGAATAGAGGATAGTATGAGCCAAGTACAGGCAGGCAAAGCATGCCATTTTATGGGTGTAGCCTGACCAGCTATTGTGCAACAGGGGCTGGCTGCCTTTCCTAAGAGCAAGGCTTGTAGCAGCAGCAGCTTTCCCACCAGTCACCTTCCTTCCAATATAAGAAGACATTCAGTTTCTGTCATCAACAGTCAGCTGACTGAAGATAATGAGAGTTGGATTGTGGATTTATGGTGTCACACTGCCTATTTTGAAACTGGCTTTAGGCTGATTGTGAGATATTGGGGACTGAAAACTTGTGGAAGCATCCTTATTCTTGTTTACTTTCTATAACCTCTTCGGACTGTTAAAATATGGGATAAATCCTGTGATACAAACAATATGTATGCCTGTGAAATGCTTAAATGTATCAATATGGCGTCTCATCCGGAGTTGAAATTTGGTTTTGAACATAGCAGCTATTTCTATTAAGAAAAGATAGTTCTGTCTTCAGAGTTCACAAAACAAAACAGCAACCTTAAGGCAAAAAATATTTTTTAAATTAATTTTTGAAGCCCTAATGACACCTTGATATCAGAGTAAAGTACTTGGCCAGGTGGGATTAAATAATTTTTGCGGTGTAAAACCAACTGTCTCTCTTGACTGAACAGATGAAACTGTCCTATTTATTTCCTCTTTGTTTTTCCAGTTTCTGCTAAAACCTGTGGGAATATGTTATTGAAGATTTATCTCGATTAATTGTCAGTTAGGAGATTTTTACATTTTGTTAACCTTGTAACTGCAGATGGAAATTTTCTCCTAAATAAATTTTATTGAAAAGAAGGGAAACATGTAAAAAAATAATTGGTGAACTGAAATATTCCATCACTTAGTGCTGTTGTGATGCAATTCCATAAGTTGCCTAATTTTCTAGGATAATTATTTTACTCTATCATTTCCCAGTCATACTCTGATAGCTCATATTAGACTGTAAACTTTGTGGTTGCTAGCAAGGCAGCATGTATAGATAAAGTATCATGTGAATATATCACTCCAGAATGCTCTTCCTTTTTTGTTTTTCGATGTCAGAATGAAGAATAAATTGTGGTATTTTGAATTCGGCACAACAGAAACATTTTCAGCCACTTGCAAGAAACTTCACGACTATGTAGAGATTGAGGTGAGTCTCCCCAGACCCTCAAAGTCTTAATTTTCTGTAGAAGGTGTGTTATGATTAGGTCAATGATTTATTAGAAATGTGTTCTTGTATTTCATTAAAACATTAAACATACTGTAGACTATTATACATTCTAGAAAAGTCAGGTTCAAGCTTGTAGAGTAAGAATTTCCATGGTTTATTGGAAAATTATTCCTGGCAAATTTATGGTTTATTTTTCCCTCCTTCTTTAACTTCAGACGGCATTCCATCTCTGGAGTCATTAAAACTTTGGTCAAAAAATTAGGCTCTGTGCTGCTTACAGATTAGAATTAAAAAAATAAATTAAAATGATTTAATTTAATAGATACATTGAAAAACTCAAGCCGTAGTGTTCAATGAATATATTTTATTCATGAGTAGATTTGCCACAGTTTATGGCAATAATTGACTCAAAAGACTAGCATTGGCCTAGTTTTTATGTAACCAACAAAGCACTATCCCTGGAGCTGGACGTGTTTTTCTCAGTTTGCTCTGATACTATTAAACCCAGACACACCCATCAAGACAGTATCTGTGGGACCTTTCCATTCTTTCAAGAAATATTTTAGTTTTTGAAAATAATACCAATTCCAATACAAGGATATCCCCCCGCCCCCACACCAAATTAAAAAAACACCCTTCAGTATCTCCTCCAGTGATTTTAAAATTTGGATCACAAATAATAGAAAATTCACAAATATATATTTATGGACATCCCACTAACTGACTTTTAGCTGACAGTTTAGTAGAACAGTGTAGGGGGGAGAGGGGGAGCAGGAGGAAGAAGAGGAGGAAGAGCAGCAGGAGGAGGCGGGAAAAAGAAATGCCACCCTATCTGCCACTCTACTGAAGAGTGCCACTTAAAGAGAAAGGGCCTCTGTGCTGTCCTAATTGCCCCTGGAGTGCTGGATATACAAGAGAGAAAATAATAGGAAGATGAGGGGGCACTGGCCATTTTTCCAAATCAATGATTAGCAGAATCCAAAGTGCAGGATGGAGACCGGAGAAAGCTTCACCAAAAGACTTGCCTGAAGAGACAATGCCAGAAAACACTTTTTTTTTTGTTTGAGGTTTATTACTTTCTCAGCCTTCACAATACTCATCTCTTTATTTTTTAGTGTTCGGCTCATGACCTTGATTCTGACTCACAATGATACGATCAAATAAGATTCTAAATTCAATGCATCTGAATGCTTTCCAATTAACAATATATCTCCTGTGGTCCCCGCATTGTTAGCATATCGACAGAAGGGTTTTTTCCCCCCACCACAAACAGCTGGCAGCTGCAGCTGAGCTTTTAGTGACATCTCCATCCACTGAAACATTTTAAGATGTTTTGCAGGGAAAGAGTAGGTACATTTATAGTTGAGAAAGCTTCTGTTTGGAAACAGATGTCCAAAACACAGTTCAGTGGAAGGGGAAAAAATTATAAATGTGAAGCAGAATTTTTTTTAAAATGTACAGCGTATTCCTGTTTTATGGATTCCCTTTAAATATATTTGTTGGCATGGACATCTGGGTGTTTCATCTTTGAAGCCAGTTTTGGGAGAACAGAATTATGCCCTTGTAGGTACACTTCAGGGCTCGACTAAATTTAAGTTTGTTGTGAATGTTTGTAAATTCTGTGATTGCCTACTACCACCTTCCAGCTACATGGAAACAGCGTCTAATTAGGAAATGTGTGGTTCACCAGTAGTTACTAAGAAGTCAATCGTTTCATAGTTTGTATTTGAGATTTTATGTGGTGTGTATTTTCCATAACCATTTCCACTCCTCAACCTCATCCAAACCATCCCCTTTTTAAGGACTGAGAGCTATACTTTCCATACCTGTAGTCTCAAAACATAAATGCAATGTTTGTTAATTATTCACTAAAACTAGAAAATGGAATTGTCGGTCAAAGCCCATGCCTTGCCATGCTTCTTCAGTCTGCTGTGATCACCTCCCTTCAGTTCCTTATGACAAGTGAGGACAGGCATCTTCACTCAAGGGCTGACACGGAGACAGATCCCATCAGCTGTCATTCTCCAAGAAATCATTTCAGAAGATTCCAGGCTCAGTTGGCTTCTCTAATTGCTTCCTAGTTGTGTAAATGATCTTGATTCTACTATCTTTGCTGTGACTATAGTTTTGCATGCCAACATGACCACAAATCTGGATATGGATAGCTTTAAGGAACACGTTGCATTTCCAGACCACACCAAAAAGATGCCAAGTGGACATACCACCCAGAGTTCATTGCTGATTTCTTCATGCATCTCTTTCTATTCCCCATTCCTATTTTCACAATATCTTCAAAAATGCCAGTGAAAGAGATATAAGCCTATCCACTCCAACCTGCTCTTTTTCCTTTCATTCATCTAACATGACCAAGGCTTGTGGATCTGGATAATTATTTCATATTCTTTGTAGACTATAATTATGTTCAAAAGGATTCTTCTTTTAGCCTCTATTGATGCTGGTGCGTGCTTAAGACATCTACTCTTATCTACTCTCCTTTTCTAAGGTTATGCGCAGTGATGGCCTTTTGATTTTATTGCAGCCAGCACCTTGTGGCTAATAATAGCCAGGGAAGGAGAGAAAAGCTTTTTAGAGGAAATTGGAACTCATCCAAACCCAGATCAGGAATAAGTTTCAGTTGATTGCTGTCAAAAAGAGTAAATGACATAACATATACTTCTTCTCAGCTGTCTCAGATGTTTTAGCTGGCTACATCCCTTGCTCATTCATCACTCCCCAGCTTTCTTCCTTCCAGCACGAGTCTATCCTATCCCTTTGAGCACAGGATGTTTAAATAAAAAAGAAGCAGCAAGGAAAGAAATTCTTGGTATCTCTGAAGAGCTTTTTCCATTGTCCAGCTATTCTTAAAATATGAGAAGGTTTGTGTTTAGTTTGGTATGGTATTTCAGCAAACACTACTATTACCTCCCACGTCCAGTTCACCTAGTACATCTATAAAATAGATGCAGACTTAAAATGGTATTTGGCATTTTCCCCTAGCCATCAATTGCTGAGATTGTATTTAGTCTGTGAATCAGTGCAACTCCTAAAACCTTCCCATGCGGATTCATGCCTGAGAGGTTGAAGTCAGACATGGAATATTCAGATAGCGTATTTTTCCAGAAACATTTCAAACAAACTAAGCAGGCAAATGATTACTCCTTGGGTTCAAAACAGCTTAGAACCACAAATGACTTCAGTTTGTGATTTAGTCAAGCAGCATGTTAAATAATGAAATAAAAGTGAACATTGTTTCTTTGAGCAATAATTAGGAGTACTTTCTATATATCTAGGATGAGCAGGTAGGATAAAGCTGCTGTTGCAAATAGCCCTGACAGTGATATAATGTTTCCAATATCATTAGGCGGCTGAATAGCAGTTGCCAAGAACACGTCATCAGCATTATTGGATTTCAGTCTGTTTGTGAGCTTTCCATGGGTCCTTGGTTGGGAACAGAATGCTACACACAAAAGGGTTTACACTGATCCACTATTACTTTTATTGTACTTGCTTTGGGCTTAGCACCGATAGAGAAGACATGGGAAAATACTTTAGCTGTATTTGTTCAACCTTTGACAGATTCCACATTGCACAACAATTCATCTGTTATTAAAAAACAACAACTCCTAAATGTATGCCCTCCCAGGATTTGCTGAAAAATACTGTTGTGTGAAAAAAATAGCTTAGTTTCTCAGTCCTGGATCTTTCTGCAAATATGTTCAGGATATTGTAATTCGAGGGCTGCAAAGTGTTAATCTAACAGCATTTTAAGGTGAAAGCAACAGTTTGCCCTCCTTTTGGCTCCAGGCATCTGTCATGAGCACAGGAGAAATGGCAGTTTTGTTTCGGAAATTGGCATCAGTTACGGTTGTAGTCGCTTAGAAATAAAGTTGTTTTTTTGCCCAGCTGCAAATGTCTACTTCCAGTCTTCCTGCCAACAGCCCATCAGCTGCCCCTTCTCAAAGAGGCCATTGTACCACATTGGCACAGAGACAAAGCCGGGTTAAAGAGGAAAACACAGTTGCTGGCCATTAGATGCTCATTCCTCTGCTGGGTGAATATATGGCGTCCATATCACCTTCTACAGCCTGCCAGAATTTTGCTACCCAGACAGCACAGGAGAGGCCCATTGGCAATGTCCCCAAGCAAAACAACGAAGCAGAAGTGAGCACAGACCAAAGAACAGCACTTGCAACCCTTAGATAAATTTCAAAGGACTTGTGTGCAGACCAAAATAATTGTTTTTCAATTATAGCTTTTGCCAAACATGTTATTATGTTGCTTTAGATTGCTCTTTACCCAAAAAAAACCCTATTTACACCTGGTTTCCAATAATTTCTAGTTTCAGTGAGCGGGAGAAGGGGCAACCACACAGCTAAATGGATTCACATATGAAGCTTGACAGTTTTTAAATATGATATAAATTATTATTTGTGTGTTCACCTGACTATTAGTAAACTTTTTTGTTTCTGCTACCCACAGCTGCTTGTAAAATGGTCACATTATTTACAGTCTTCATGCTCTGCTTTAAACACTGGACTACTGCAATGCGCTCTACATGGAGCAGCCCTTGAAGAGTATTCGGAGACTTCAACTCGTCCAGAATGCAGCCGCTCGAGTGATTGTGGGTGCACCTCGGTACACCCACGTTACACCTATCCTCCGCGAGCTGCACTGGCTACCGACCAGTCTCCGGATACGCTTCAAAGTACTAGTCGTAACTTATAAAGCCCTTCATGGTATTGGACCTGGGTACTTGAGAGACCGCCTGCTGCCAATTACCTCCCAAAGACCCATTAGATCACACAGGGTCGGCCTCCTCCGGGTTCCGTCTACCAGCCAATGCCACCTGGCTACTACCTGGGGGAGGGCCTTCTCTGTGGCAGCTCCGGCCCTCTGGAACGAACTCCCCGCAGAGATTCGGACCCTCACTTCTCTCCAGGCCTTCCGAAAAGCCATTAAAACCTGGCTTTGCCGGCAGGCCTGGGGTTGATGAGTTCCCCTCCCCTCGCGACCTGTGTGGTTGTGTGATTCTTGGATATTTTAACTACTTGTATTGTGTTCTATGTTTCCCTTTTCCCCCTTGAGTTGTTCGCCGTCCTGAGTCCCTCCCAGAGAAGGGCGGCATACAAATAAAATAAATAAAATAAATAATAAAAATAATAAAATTTTATTTTCTATTGTCAGAAAATAATACACAATATGCAAAACAGCAATGTTTATAGATGCGAAAGGCTCACAAAGTTAATAAGACCTGCAGGCAGCTGATCTTGAATATATTAGGCATTGTCTTGTGTGTATATACCTATATTGGCTGTATAAATGGCATTGTTCATCAAGGAGGTCACTAGATTGGGAAAGACTGGTCAACTATACTGAATCTTAAAGTAATCTTTACTAGATTACTTAGACTTTACTCATATTACTTCTGATAATGTTTAGGCCAAACTTTAAAATGATCAGAATATTTAGTTGTATTGTTCACAGATCAAATGTTTCATTCACATCTACTGAACTGTCCAGACTTGTGCATGAGAAACGTGAAATATACTGCAAGATTTCTGCTTCAGAACCACAAACTGCACGTTTGTGGTACATTTAGACTCTGGTTAAAATGGTCATAAGTAAGTAAGTAAGACAGACATTGTTAAGATAATACTGCTCCTGGTGACTCTGCTGAAAGGGGTTCTAGCCAGTGGGGGATTCAAAATGTTTTATTACCAGTTCTGTGGTCGTGGCTTGGTGTGTGTGGCTTGGTGGGCATGGCAGGGGAAGACTACTGCAAAATCCCCATTCCCTCCCAATCAGCTGGGACTCAGGAGGCAGAGATAAGATGGGGGTGGGGCCAGGCAGAGGTGGTATTTACCGGTTCTCCGAACTACTCAAAATCTCCACTACCGGTTCTCCAGAACTGGTCAGAACTTGCTGAATACCACCTCTGATTCTAGCCATCTACACTTGATTTTTGAACTAATAGCCTCACAGCTTATTGTTTAGTATTATTGTAATGAATGTGGATCTTAATAATTTTGTTTCATTGGTTTTATAACAATTAGAAGTCAATTGGATATAGAAAGGTGGAGTAGAAATATTTAAATAGTTCATGATACAGCTTAATAGATAACTCTAAATATATTTCATAAAACCCCTCTTTTATCTTTTTCTTCCTTTGTTTCAGTGTGATGGAGCAGTTTTGGATCTGACTAGCACTTCATTGGAAGGAATTGCAGTCCTTAACATTCCCAGCATGTATGGTGGCTCCAATCTCTGGGGGGAAACCAAGAAACAGTGCAGCTATAACCGCATGAGCAAGAAAATACCTGAAAAGTTGCAATCCTCAGTGGTTACTGATGCCAAGGAGCTCAAGTTTTGTGTCCAAGGTGAGGTGGCTTAGAATTTTGAATGTGGTAAAAGTGTAGCACATAGGAAGTTGCAGATATTTAGGAGACATCCCTATATATCTATAGTGTAAGGTGACCAGATTTTCAGATTGGAAAAGAGGGACGCCCTTGACCGGGGAGGGGGGGGGGGGCTTGATTAAAAAAAAATTTTTTTGTCAAAAGGACACCCCAGGACACTGAAACCAGCATAAATACGAATCTGTTGCCAAACAAAATTTTGATCACGTGACCATGAGGATGTTGCAACGGTCGCTAAGTGTGAAAAATGGTCATCAGTCACTTTTTTCAATGCCATTGTAACTTTGGTCACTAAATGTTTTCCCCCTCCTCGAGACTCCTCACTTCTTCCTTCATTCCTCTTGCTTATCTACCTTCACCTTATCTGTCTTCTGCTCTTTCCCTCTCTTCCTTCCTTTCTCCTTCCATCCTCTCTTCTTTCCTCACTCACTCCCTTCCTCTTTTTTTCTCTTCCTTCCTCCTTCCATTCTTTCAGCTTCATTTCTTTTGCCTATCTACCTTCTCTGTCTTTCTGCTCTTTCCATTTCTTCGCTTCTGTTCCTTCCTTCTTCCCTCCTTTCCTATTTCTTCCTTCTTCCTTCCTTCTGCCTATCTACCTTCACCTTCTCTGTCTTTCTACTCTTTCCCTGTCTTCCCCTTTCCTCCCTCCCTCCCTTCTTTGCTTTCTAGTTCCATCTTTTCTTCTTTCCTCTCTCCCTCTTTTTCTTTTTTCCTTCCTTCCTCCTTCCTCTTGCCTATCAACTTTTTTTATTTTTTTTTGTTACTTAGACGACACATACCCACAACAATAAAAACAAAACAAAAAGAAAAAAACCCATCATCACATATAGCATGTCATTTGTTTACAAGTGTTTTAACATTTATCATTCTTATACATTTATTATTTCATTTAATAGGTTATAATATACAGTTTGGGTTGCTTTGTTTACCATCCCTTCCTCCTGTTATAACACCACCTTATTTTCCCTTTCTTTTCTCCCTTCCTCCCTTCTCTACTTTCTTCCTTCCTGCTCTCCTTTCCCTTCCTTCTTCCCTTACCTTTCTCCTACTCCTGCTCTTCCTCTTCCCCTTTCTACCCTCTCTCCCCCTCTTTCTCTCCTTTCCATCCTCCTCTCCTTACCTCTTTCTTCTTTCCATCATCCTTTCATTCTCTCCTCCTTTTTCCCTTTCTCCCAACTCCCTTTCTGGGAGTTGAAGTCCACACACTTTCAAGTCTCCAAGGTGGAGAAAGACTGATCTATCTAATTAATATAATTATTTCTCCCTCTCTTTTTCACTCTCTCTCCAGCGCACACACGCAAATGCATAGGGCAGCCCACCTCACACACAGGTAACTCCGGGCGGCTTACGGGAAGAGGACAGCCAACCACTCAACCACGAGGGGGGGGGGCAGGATTTCGCCAAGAAAAGTTAACTTTCCTGCGAAAGGGGCCGGCAGCCTCTCAGCTGTTCCCGGCCGGGGAGACCTCCCCCCACTTCCACTCCTGCGACCCTCCTCCCGCCTCCTCGGAGCTTCAAGCAAGCTAACTGGGAAGGCCGGGGAAGAAGAAAAAGCGGCGGCGCGGGGGCGTGGCGGAAGCCCGGCTGCCGTTTCTCTTGCTGAGGGCGGAAGGGGAGGAGGAGGAGGAGAAAGTTAAAGTGGCAGCCCGATCCCTTCAGCAGCCGAGGCGGGAAACGTGCGTTTTGACAGGGCTTCCACAGCGCTGTGCAAGCCCTGCCAAAGTGTCCGTTTCCTAGGCGGGCTGCCGTTTCTCTTGCTGAGGGCGGGAGGAGGAGGAGGAGAAAGTTAAAGTGGCGGCCCGATCCCTTCAGCAGCCGAGGCGGGAAACGTGCGTTTTGACAGGGCTTCCACAGCGCTGTGCAAGCCCTGCCAAAGTGTCTGTTTCCCAGGCGGGCTGCCATTTCTCTTGCTGAGGGCGGGAGGAGGAGGAGGAGAAAGTTAAAGTGGCGGCCCGATCCCTTCAGCAGCCGAGGCGGGAAACGTGCGTTTTGACAGGGCTTCCACAGCGCTGTGCAAGCCCTGAAAAGTGTCCGTTTCCTGGGCGGGCTGCCGTTTCTCTTGCTGAGGGTGGGAGGAGGAGGAGGAGAAAGTTAAAGTGGCGGCCCGATCCCTTCAGCAGCCGAGGAGGGAAACGTGCATTTTGACAGGGCTTGCACAGCGCTGTGCAAGCCCTGCCAAAGTGTCCGTTTCCTGGGCGGGCTGCCGTTTCTCTTGCTGAGGGTGGGAGGAGGAGGAGGAGAAAGTTAAAGTGGTGGCCCGATCCCTTCAGCAGCCGAGGCGGGAAACGTGCGTTTTGACAGGGCTTGCACAGCGCTGTGCAAGCCCTGCCAAAGTGTCTGTTTCCCGGGCGGGCTGCCGTTTCTCTTGCTGAGGGCGGGAGGAGGAGGAGGAGAAAGTTAAAGTGGCGGCCCGATCCCTTCAGCAGCCGAGGCGGGAAACGTGCGTTTTGACAGGGCTTGCACAGCGCTGTGCAAGCCCTGTCAAAGTGTCTGTTTCCCAGGCGGGCTGCCGTTTCTCTTGCTGAGGGCGGGAGGAGGAGGAGGAGAAAGTTAAAGTGGCGGCCCGATCCCTTCAGCAGCCGAGGCGGGAAACGTGCGTTTTGACAGGGCTTCCACAGCGCTGTGCAAGCCCTGCCAAAGTGTCCGTTTCCCAGGCGGGCTGCCATTTCTCTTGCTGAGGGCGGGAGGAGGAGGAGGAGAAAGTTAAAGTGGTGGCCCGATCCCTTCAGCAGCTGAGGCGGGAAACGTGCGTTTTGACAGGCCTTGCATAGCGCTGTGCAAGCCCTGCCAAAGTGTCCGTTTCCCGGGCGGGCTGCCGTTTCTCTTGCTGAGGGCGGGAGGAGGACTAGGAGAAAGTTAAAGTGGCGGCCCGATACCTTCAGCAGCCGAGGCGGGAAACGTGCGTTTTGACAGGGCTTCCACAGCGCTGTGCAAGCCCTGCCAAAGTGTCCGTTTCCTGGGCGGGCTGCCGTTTCTCTTGCTGAGGGTGGGAGGAGGAGGAGGAGAAAGTTAAAGTGGCGGCCCGATCCCTTCAGCAGCCGAGGAGGGAAACGTGCGTTTTGACAGGGCTTGCACAGCGCTGTGCAAGCCCTGCCAAAGTGTCTGTTTCCCGGGCGGGCTGCCGTTTCTCTTGCTGAGGGCGGGAGGAGGAGGAGGAGAAAGTTAAAGTGGCGGCCCGATCCCTTCAGCAGCCTAGGCGGGAAACGTGCGTTTTGACAGGGCTTCCACAGCGCTGTGCAAGCCCTGCCAAAGTGTCCATTTCCTGGGCGGGCTGCCGTTTCTCTTGCTGAGGGTGGGAGGAGGTGGAGGAGGAGAAAGTTAAAGTGGCGGCCCAATCCCTTCAGCAGCCGAGGAGGGAAACGTGTGTTTTGACCGGGCTTGCACAGCGCTGTGCAAGCCCTGCCAAAGTGTCTGTTTCCCGGGCGGGCTGCCGTTTCTCTTGCTGAGGGCGGGAGGAGGAGGAGGAGAAAGTTAAAGTGGCGGCCCGATCCCTTCAGCAGCCGAGGTGGGAAACGTGCGTTTTGACAGGGCTTCCACAGCGCTGTGCAAGCCCTGCCAAAGTGTCCGTTTCCCGGGCGGGCTGCCGTTTCTCTTGCTGAGGGCGGGAGGAGGAGGAGGAGAAAGTGGCGGCCCGATCCCTTCAGCAGCCGAGGCAGGAAACGTGCGTTTTGACAGGGCTTCCACAGCGCTGTGCAAGCCCTGCCAAAGTGTCCGTTTCCCGGGCGGGCTGCCGTTTCTCTTGCTGAGGGCGGGAGGAGGAGGAGGAGAAAGTTAAAGTGGCGGCCTGATCCCTTCAGCAGCCGAGGCTAATTCTCTGCACGAACGAGAGCGTGGGGGCAGCGGCAGCCGCCCGCACAGAACTTCCACGCGCTTCAGGGGCTTCTGCCGGGCGGCGGGAGCCCCGGAAGTGAGAGGAAGTTCTCTGCGGGCGGCTGCCGCTGCCCCCACCCTCTCCTCCTGCCGCGGCGAGCGGAAAATTCTCTGATTAGAATTAGATTAGATTACTCACCAACAAGCGCAGCTGCAACCCCAAAAGACGAAAGGAAAATGGAGACTCGCGCAGGCGTCCTCAGGCTAAGGAGTCCAGCCAATCAGTGAGCTGGTTGGGATGGAAAATTTTCCATCCCAGCCAGCTCACTGATTGGCTGGAGTCCTGGCCAATTAAATCAGTGAGCGGCAGGCTGGGCTGGCTTAAATTTGTAGGTAGCAGATAGAACAGAACGATGAGCCAGCCCAGCAAGCTAGCAGCTGATGGGCGGGAGCTGCGAGCGCCAAAAAAAGCGTGCTTTTTAAAAAAGCGTGCGGGACGCGGGAAAATGCATTAAAAAGCGGGGGTGTCCCGCCAAAAGCGGGATGTCTGGTCACCTTACTATAGTGGCTACATAAAAAGAGTATACCCTGCATTCAATGCCTGACAAGTTGGAAGAACCAAACAATAAGGTTTCTTAGGGGCGTGTAGTTTAATGAAAAATAACAACCTATTTTATCTGTGAAAATAAAGACCAAAAACCAGGATTCGTGTGCCAATAGTCATTGAAGAATTGGAAAAAAAGCCATTCCAATTGATTGTTTAGTACCAGAACATGCTCAAATTAAAGCATATCTCAGATATGGCTTAGCTTTCATTTGAACATACTGGGTGAAGAGGAATCCAATTTTCTGGATAACTGGCTGAACTGTGAAGATCCCCCCCAAAAAAACATTCAGTCTGGAATCTCTTTTCATGATTGCAGCCAATGTCCTTTGGAGTAGTAGAAAACAGAACCTGATCTTCTATCTAGCATCTACCAGTTTTTTTAAGGTTAAACATTCCCAATTCCTTCAATCTTTCTTAAATATCTGCCCCTCCTTGGAGATCTTTTTTGGGTTTGTTGTAGTTTAATTAAATCTTTCCTAAAGTACAATATCTAGAACTGGCTACATTACTTGAGATGGGATATAACCAAAAGAAATTAAGTGATTTCCTATGGTTTGGAAACAATACTTCTGCTGAAGCAGCATAAAATTGCATTTGGCTTTTTTGAAAGCAACATCACACTGCTGACTCATATTCAATTTGTGATCGGCTACAGTTCCAAAATCTTTTTCACAAATGCTTTTGCCAAGTCAGGTACACATGTGCAGCTGATTGCTTGCTAAGTGAAAAATCCTGCATGTGTTCCTGTTAAATTTCATTCAGTTATTTTAGGCGCAGTTTTTTAACATAAAAATAATTGTTGAGGTTATTTATACAATCTTTACAGTATGAGCTATCCCGCCTGACACTGTAATATTTGCAGATTTGATAAATATTCTATCCAAGCTCATGGGGTGACTTTGGACCTCAGCCCAAACTAGCACCAGGCTGTTTTGTGTGAAATTATAAGAGCAGAAAGTGTGGTAAATGCTGTCTTGAATGCCTAAATTAAAGGTAGGATAGAATCAAATAGCAACGGCACTTAGATTTATATACCGCTTCACAGTGTTGTCTTTGAAAATATTGGGTATATGTTCAAGTTCATATCTTGGAAATCTGTTGGCTTTGGCCTGCTTTAGCTTGATTGTGAGCAGCTCACAATCTATTCTACATTCTCTTTCACCGTGTTGTACCAATAATATAGTGAAACTGATTTATGAGTGCCCCATCTGGCAATGCCCATATATGTGGGTATGTTTTGAAATTTTAAAAATATCTTAGCATTGAAGGAATTACTGAATCAGAAGAAAGTGATAAATCATTCTCCTGTTTTATTTCTGTTTCTTATGCCAGTCAGTCCAACTTTGTTTTCCTCCTTACTATTTCAAACTTTGGCATTTCAGTTTCCAACCGCAAACAGTACATCTTTCAAAAAGACAAGCTGACCATAATGACTGACTGGGAATTTGGGGAGATATGTCCCAAATCATCTGAGGGGTGTACCAAGCTGTGGGAAAGTTGGTAAAGGAATTGGGTCAGGCAGGCAAAGGCTGAAGGAATGGCATGAGACCAGGCAGGACACACCCTGACAGTTAGCCAGTTCGCCTATTGACATTCTCACACACAATTTACAAAGGGACTTAATTCCCAATTTTAAATTATCTCTAAATGCAGCCAACATTGCTAGCTTCCAGCTGTGCATGTAAGAAAGAATTCCCAGGACAAAGGGCACCTGCTTTCTCCGTAGGCAAAAGCTTGTGTTGTGAGAACTCTGAGATTATCAGTACCAGTTATTTTTTAAAAAAATTATTTTAATTCTGCTGAAGAAGCTGCTGTGTGCTACCTTCTTTTAATTCAGTTTACTTGTCCTGCTCAAAACGTTCCTTCAGGATGCTAGTTCATTGCTTATACAGGTAGTCCTCGAGTTGGGCCAACTCTTCCATTCGTAACCGAGGATTTGTGGGAGTGAATCTCATACCTTGAACAGGATCAACCCCTCCCTTTGCCCATGCATTCGCTAATCAAATACGAGGCTCATTAAGCGCACATGAGGGACTTCAGGGTGGGGAAGGCCAGAGTGGGTCTAGTGATGGAACAGGCCACCTACCTAAGACACCTAAAGCCTCCCTAACCCACTGAAATAGCTCATGCTCCCCACAATTGCTTCCCCCCCCCATCCAACCTGCCGCACTGGGTCACTTAACTTGTGAAGACCTAGCAAGCAGTCTCCTCACCAGCCTCTCAGCCACCTGCGCCCCTCCAATGCTCCATTTGGACATCTGCAGGTCTTGCCTGGCAGGTTGCTGGCCAAAATGGAGCTTCCAGGGGGGCAGATCTGCCCCTCCAATGTTCTGTTTGGGCCTCCATGGCCCATTGCAGGCCGAAATGGAGCTTTCGGAGGGTGGATTTGCTGGAGAGAAGACTCCTTGCTAAATATTCAAAAGGTAAGTGACCCAGCATGGCAGGTTGGGTGGAAGGGAGAACAATTGTGGGCAGCATGAGACCTGAACAGAGCTTCTGAGGGGAGAATCCACCTCTCAGAAGCTCCATTTTGGCCTGCAATGGGCCTGGGGAGGCCCACTGAGGCCCAAATGAAACTGCAGAGGGATGCATGCTGCTGAGACACTGGAAAGGAGACTGCTTGCTAGATCTTCACAAGGTAAGTGACCCAGCGTGGCATCCGTGGGGGAAAAGCAATTGTGGGGACCATGAGGCCAGAACAGAGTTTCCGAGTGGTGGATCCACCCCTCAGAAGCTCCACTTCAACCTGCAACGTGTCAGGCGAGGCCTCAGGAGGCCCAAACGGGCCATCGGAGGGGCAGATCCATCCCTCAGAAGCTCTCTTTCAGCCTGCAGTGTGCTGGGCGAGGCCTTTGGAGGGCCAAATGGGGCATTAGAGGGGCGGATGCACCCCTCGGAAGCTCTATTTTGGCCAGCAACATTCCAGACAAACATTGCAGACCCTCTACAGTTGTTCGTAAGGGCAAACAACTGCCATGGTGCTGCAAGGTTCGTAGTTTCAGAACCCGTTCGCAAACGCTAGCACATCACATAACTTCGAACATTCGCTAAGGGAACACTCGTAACCCAGGGATTACTTGTATTACAAACTATTCAAGCCTTTCCAAGTGAGCCTGGGTTGAAGGGAACACTACCCTTTGACTTGGGTTCATCTCTGACATTGTATATTGTTGTTTGTTTTTTTTTGTAATCCCTCCAGACCTTCAATGTGAATGCATTGATTTCAGGATAGAGCGGGAAGATATGATATATTCCAAAGGAGTATTTTACAGGCATCAGTTATTTTCAAATTTATCATTAATGCAAGATTCATTATAGGTTGCCTATTTAATCCTTCTCAATGCATTCCCTCCCCCAACTCCTTGCTAGCATCCAATGAGTCTAAAGCTTTACAGAAAATGGATCTTGCAAAGTAATGAAATATTAAAGGCCTTAAGCTAATCACAGAGTTGGCACAGCAGTGCCGAACTACTGGAAACAAAAGGTACACTCTCTGTCATGGAGAATCATGCATCACCTTGTGAGATTTTTCTGAAATGTTCTTCCGATGAGAGCACTTGCCTGAAAATAAGAAAATTCTAAGAATATCCTCGTGGGAGACCAGGGAGAGGATTGGAAAGAGCTTGGCAGAACAGGTGTTACTTAGGCAGAACAGAATGAGTAATTAAGAGGATGCTTTAATGCCGTTACAGGCTACAGCACAAACAGGAAAAAGAAAGCTGCTGGGGTGGTGAAACAGCACTCTCTCCAGAATATTCCCTTCTGACTAATGCATGAGACTCTCCAAGTGGAGAGGCCTGAGGTGGGATCAGTACTGCAGCAAATCTGTAGGCATTTACAGCACAGTCCTCCAAAAAAAAGGCCATTGGGCGTGATCTTCAATGGGAACAATGCACGGCAATTTTGAAGTACCTTCTCACTAACGGCTGCCTCAGTTGCAATGGGAAGCTTTCTAAGGACTACAGCTTCAAAGCAATAAGCAGGAAGTTGCCAATATCTGATCTGTGGGCCATATCTACCCCACCCCCACTCTGCAAGGTTCCCAGCCTGCAATTGTTCCTCTTCACTAGTTTTCTTGTGGAATGAGACAAACGGGTTCATGCATAGCAATGTCAGTTTACAGATTACCTTTATAACACATGCCCCGATGATAATGGCTAACCAGCTTGAAAACTAATAATCAGGTAAGTCAGGACAAGGTTTATAGGGAGGAGCAGTTTCTTCATACTATCAATTATTACTTTTTGTAGTGGCTACTTCTGTAGGACAACACAAATAGGGATTATTTAAAAACTAATCTCGAATCAGGTGGAGGATTTAACAGTACAATTTTACATGAGCCATCAATAACCTAATCCTCAGAACAACACATCTTGTTGTTCCCCAAATAAGCATGTTACAGCAGGGCTTTATAGGATTTTACATACAAATAGATCTGAATCACAGATCTATTTTTTTTCTTTTGGGAAAGGAAAACAATTGTATAGGAAATACACTCCAGATTCAGATTCATCCATGGCATAAAGCCACCCCACAAATCATTTTTAGAGGATGTGTCTTTAGGATGCAGCTTTTGATTATCTTCAGTCTACCCATAGAGACACACTAAGTTGTTCCTTAGCTGTTCCAGTTTTAAAGTAGTAGTGTTTTCTACCTTTTCCCAACACATCCGGACTTAAGAAGAATCTGCAATGGCTTATTTACAAATCTGGTGGTGATGCTGTCAGAAGCTGGCATCTTCAGAGTCCCTATTGTTTAATTAGGGTTGCCACAAGCTTATGTCTTTATCTCTGGTCAAGACACTACCCTCCCAGTCATCTTGCTTTCAGCTGCAGGAATCCCTGGTTTCGGTAGAAGCATCTGCTTGTGTAATACCTAACTCACATTTCACAAAACATAGCATGGCTTCCTTATGTACGCTGATATATATCAGCCATTTTGTAGATCACTAAGATCTATCCTACTATTGAATATTTGTTCAAAAGTTTTACAAAGATCAGTAAGCCTGCCCATGAATAAAAATGGGATCTGCTAATTGTTTAAACGGGGGGGGGGGGGAGATATATATTGCTGATTCTACTGGAGTTTGCTAAAGCTTTCTGCTGCTTCTGCTGACAAGGATTTAGCATGGCTGTGCTTTCTGCTGCTTCTATTATTTTGTGAGCAAGCAACATTATTGTCTTGCTCTGGTGCCATTTTACATATTCCATTGGATGATCTGGATGCTGCTATGTCCATTCATTTTCCCCCATAGGTCTTACCAAGCTGAAGGGAAATTGATAAGAGTTGTGCTAGTTTCCCCTTCTATCCCAAGTGACAGGAAGGTGGTAAATCTCTCTATAAGCTTACCAGACTTCTAGAAGACTGGCAAGCTTTCGTCCAAAAATAACCCAGTTGACAAGTTAAGGATGGGCCAGGATGAGGCAGAAGGGCATTGCCTTAGTATGCTGTGTAAGCTCCTTCCTCCTGACCTGTGTTCTGAAATAGCTCAAGTCATCTATCACTCAAACAACGTGAATACAGCTAAAGCCTCTGCCCAACCTGCTCCGTTACACTTTCGAGAGAATGATTGGCAACTGTTTTTCTGACTATCTACTGATGCTGGGAGGTGGTGGAAATAACACCAAATAACTCTACTAAATCTTGACTTTAATTTGTCTCTTGTTGATGTAAATTAGAGTTCAGCCATCATGGCAACACATATTATGGTGTCTTGTTTCTCCAATAACTCAGGAACTGGAGGAATACACACAAATGTGGAAGGGAGCAATCTTTAAAGATTAGGTCTAGGTCTCAGAGATGGAATCTATTGTTCCAAATATCTTCCCAGAATAGAAGAAAAAGTAATTTGATGCCATTCATATTTAGTTTTGAAATCTTGCAGGCAAGACCTCATTTGGGGAAATTAAACATGCTGGTTTGGGGTGCTGCAGAAGAAATGACTCCAACTTTAACATTGCAGATTCATCTTGGCATAGGCCAATTAGCTATTTTTCAAAAGACAAATTTGCTTTGTTCTCACATTAGTTTCTCCTTGTTTCTCGTTCATTTTTAATCCATGCTACACTTTTCCCCTTTCACAGCAAAGGCAACCAAACAGAAACCATGCCTGTGCACAGGAAGGTTTGCCAAATAAAGGATTCAAGGAGATGAAGCAAGCCTATTTATCCTTGGCTGCATCATCATTCCAAGTGCTGAAACAAGTTTAATCCTTGACCCAAATAGTGCCTTTTTAAGGGAAGACATTTGTGTTCAAAACCACAAATTGGTAACATCTGTGCATTTGGTAATACTCTTGGATGACACAAGCACCAAGTGCACAAATCTTTCTGAAAATGAGTAGAATCTGCACAAAAAGTGCTGCCAAGTGCAAACGCATTGCCCCTGTTGCTTTGCTTCTGAAGCATTGTCAATGTTACTGTGCTTCCTTCATAATGTGATTCTTTTCCTAATAAAGACATTTTAATGAAATGAAATGAAATGAAATATTTGGAACATGCTCACTTGAACATCAAAAGCACCCATGGACAATGTGCAGGCGATCACTGGATCACAAGTCATGGGGCTGCCTGTAAGTTAGTCTTGTAGGGGGAAAAATTGAATTGAGAGCTGTAGCCAACTAATTTAAAAGCAAAATGTGGAGAAGGGTCATAGTAATTTAGCTCTAGCAAAAAAAAATAATGCTCCTGAGTTAGCCAAAACTTGCATTATAAGGTGAACAAATAAAACTACC
The DNA here is from genome assembly GCF_009769535.1 of Thamnophis elegans. Lineage (NCBI taxonomy): Eukaryota > Metazoa > Chordata > Lepidosauria > Squamata > Natricidae > Thamnophis > Thamnophis elegans. Next base: position 29,712,134 of record NC_045550.1, on the reverse strand, counting down.
TTTTATGTATTCAAATTATTGACATGTTTATCATGCTGCTTATTATTTTTTTCCAGGAAACTCAGAACAGTATTTAAGTAGGTACAAGAAATATCCCATCCTGTAACTGACATGTATAGCTTCTACATTCTGGTAGTAACTTTCCAAATGTAGGTGTATTTGTAGACCTGTTATCTGAATATTTTAAATATTGGGAGCTCCTGCCAATAAAAGATGAGGTGACAAAGCTGCAAACATTTCCTTCAAACTCTTGTTTCCAGTCCTTTCAGGAGAGGAGATTCATTTGTAAATGAAGAACTGTTTGACTGAAATATGCACAGAGAGACAGTCAAGCAAATGACATTTTGCCCATCGTGAAATGGGTACCAATCTGGTGGGGTTAAATGCCCATTTTCCCAAAATGCGGGCTGATGCAGTAATGTTTAGAGACTTGGCCAAGAAACAGAAGTAGATGTGAGCCCTCAAGCTAAATCACAACATTTTCTCCACCAATCACAAGAATGTTCCTATTTCAGAAGGTACACTTGTGTAAAAACACAACAGTCCAGATGTACACAACAGATGGGCAAAACTTGCTTACAAAATATCATCTCCTTTAGTCTTTCTGACACCTACTGGTACCATCTCCAATGATTAGATAGAATGATAGAAGATAGATAGATAGATAGATAGATAGATAGATAGATAGATAGATAGATAGATAATATCAACTTTTCATTAAAACAATTTTAATTTAAAACATGATCAAAGAGTCTTAGAACCTTGTAAATGGGTACCCTGATGTTCATAGCCGCTACATGAAGAACAGCAGTATAAGCAATCTTCAGCTTTGCATTAAATATAAGGGACACAAGTTTTTCTTTGTTTAATAATTATCTATCTATCTTTCATTAGGTCTTAGTGATCAGCTCTTGGAAGTAGTTGGTCTTGAAGGGGCAATGGAAATGGGACAGATCTATACTGGACTCAAAAGTGCTGGAAAGAGATTGGCCCAGTGTTCCTCTGTTGCCATCAGGTACCTACTTTGAGACTTTGGTTCTAATATGAATTTTTCACCAATTTGGAAGATATTCTAGTAACAGACAAGAAAGAATCAGGCACCTCCTGATATCCCTTTCTTCTGTGTGCTAATATTCTAATAGCTTGCTCTAAAGACCAAATCTGTATTTTATGTGATCTGCTATGATCTGAAAAACTTATCAGGTCTATAAAATAAAGCTGGTTGGAAGCATGAGGAAGAGGACTTCATCCCAAAGTGGATAAACAATGGCTAGAATGATGATTACAATGGAGCACTTTACTTAGAAGGCATTATGTTTTCCCAGCATTTCAGCATGTTCTAGAAAGAGAGAAAAGGAGGTGAGAGAATGAGATGAGGAGCCATGGAAAAATAGGGGGATTTTTGATCCATTACAAAGGAGAATAAGGTGCCTGCTCTTACATTAAGAAATAGGAAAATGATGTAGTTTTTATAGAGCCAAACTGAATATACCTCAAGACTATATTGGACAAAACACAGTTGCCTCTATTTACAATTGCACCAATTACAATTGTGATGGGATATGACTGGTACATCCCAGTATGGGCGGACTGGTGCCTGCTGGGAGTACCAGGTACCATTCTGGTAAGGTGCTCCAGAGGGCCCAGCTACCTGCTCACCCTCCTTACCTATATTTAACTGCTATTTGAGCCGATTGGGGCTTCTGCGCACAAAGCATACAGCACCTGCGCTACACTCCACCAAGTAGCTGGAGCATCACGGAGCATCACAGGCAGTAAGTACTCATATGCGCGTGCTGTGCATGTGCTGCACACGTGCATGTGGTGGATGGCCAACCCCATTGCAAGGTACCGGTTGCAACAGGATCCGGAACCCACCACTGAATTGCACATATGATAGATGTGCTAAGCAAAGAATGATAAAAGTGCAGGGTTGATGCAAGTAAATTGAGTGTGCCTTCTTGTGCTCCTATGCTATTGCTTCTGTGGTTCCTAGAAATCCTTACCATGCTAACAAGAACCATGTTCATAAAACACACTGATCTACAAAATAGCCACTCAATTTTATTATAGTATTGGAACCATCCTATAAATTTATGGTTCATTTATCATTCATACACAACATTAGGTGATAATTCAGTGACTACAGCCAGATAACATCATCTTGCAAATTTCATTCTTTCACTCTTTTCCATTATTGGCAACTTATAGCAAGACAGAATTCAGTTTCGGCTTGTTTTCCTTCTTACAAGACTGCTTGTGTATTGCAGAACAACCAAACTGTTGCCCATGCAAGTGGATGGAGAGCCTTGGATGCAACCACCTTGCACAGTGAGTAGTTGAAACACAGAAAAGTCTGAATGGTATTAAAGGACTTCATTTATTAAAACAAGAAGCTCAGAGAAGTTTTTCTTTGGAAAATAAACTGCAGAGGAGACCCAGGTTTTAGTAACAAAGCCTAGGAAAGAACTATTTTTAAAATAATGCTTCTATTCAAAATGGAAAAAAAAACAAACCAGCCATAGTATCCCAGGAAAGAATTCGCTGTTTGGGGAAGATTATTCAGATCTCTTCGATGTCATATTATCAGACTTTTTCATAACCGTGACAGTTACATTTGTATCGTAAGGGAAAATAAAATAAAAGTTAAGGGGAGAGAAATCTTTGACTGTTGTTCCTTTTGGTAGTATTCTAAAGATAGCTAAAAATACAATTAGGGTACCTTCAGCCTATCCAGTGTATTCAGAACATCAAAGGAAGTGTTACATACAAGAATAATGTGTGTTGTGAGTGTGTGTATGCCCTCAAGTCAGTGTTGACTCCTGCCAACTGCCTGAACAAATCCTTTCAGTTTTCTTGGCAGGTTTCCAGATGTGGTTTGTCATTGCCTGGTTTCTAAAACTGAGGGTCACCCAACTGATTTTGGGCCTAAGAAGGAACTAGAACTCACAGTCTCCCAGTTTCTAGCCTGATGCATTAACCATTACACCAATCTGACTCTGAGAAAAACAATGTGACATAAATTGCCCTCTCTGATATGCAAATGAGAATTATAGAACAATATCTTGTCAGAGAAGTATTCCAACTGAAAGCAACAGCTCTCTGAATTCCTGTATATACAAGTAGTCCTCACTTAATGATGGTAATTGGATCAGAATTTCCATCACTAAGCAATGCAATCAAAGTTTAACATCAACTGATCATACAGCTTAGTGATAGCAGTTCCAGCCATCTCTGGCTGCGATCATTAAGTAAGAATCTCACACAACCATGACTTCTGACTTCCTGTCAGCTTCCCCATTGACTTCTCCACAGTTCAACTTTGAGCCACATATATGTTCTTCTATATGCAGCAAAAATTCCCCTGCCCTTTGATTTCACTCGTAGGAAGATGGCAGGAGAGATGCAAACCATGGTCATGTGACTGAGGGATGCTGCAAATGTCATAATTGTGAGTTTGTTACAAAGCATCCAAATCACAATCAAATGAAGTGCAGACACATTGCAATGACCACAACTGATGACTGGTCATATGTCCCCTTCATTGAGATCATCACAAGTGTAAATAGTCACTAAATAAACAGTTGTTAAACAAGGACTGCCTAAACACGGACATTAGTTACTACTAGCAAAAAAAAAAAAAGTTCTTGAAATATTTATTTTCATTCACCAGGCAGATGGGCTTTTTTGTTTCTGTGACAGAATTAGCAGCTGGCCAGTTCCAGGAGTTAACGATCCGATAATATTTCGGTCTTTTAGACAAACATTTTCCTAAAGCCAATTGTGCCAATAATCTGAAGATATCTAGGATTTGGATTTCCGTTTCTGAATCACATGCTACTTCCCAACATTCTCATTGCTTTGTGGATCTCACCTTATGATAGTTGACTTGCCAAGCAAGATATGCTGGATGTGCCTTTCTGGAGAGCCTATTACTCACCTTGGGCTGTGGTGGAGAAGGTGACCTGTTCTGCTGCCTCCACAGCCATTCATAAGGCTTAATGGCTGAAAAGTCTCAGTGCTATCTCCAATTCAGCCTGATAAGAAACTTTTTTTAATTTGCCATAGAGAACTAAACAGACTTGCTCTGTCTTTCCCTGATGCAACAGGAGTGGGGGTGTATCTGTGAGCCAGATCTTACTTGGTACTGGTTTTGGTACTGGTTTTGGTACTGGCCATAGAAAAAAAGGCCTTTAGATCAGGAAGAGCAGTACACCTGGCAGGTTTTAAGCCACACTTAGGTGATTGTAGGAAAAGATGGATATTCCCTTTAGCTGCAAAACAATTGCTTCATGTACTCTAGGGAAATATTGCATTGCCATTTGAAAAGAAATTATAAAAGTCCTATTACAATATTCTGGGATCATCAGATTGGGGGACTCTGCAACAAAATGATATCATATAAAAGCAAGGCTACATGCTCTAAACAGTAGAGCAGTAGATTCAGTAGATACCACTTCCTCCCTCTGCAAATAAATGACATGTGTGAAATAATTATTTTCATTTAGCTTTTCCAAACAGCTTGTCTTCTGTTGAAGCTAGTCCTTGTAGCAGCAGTAACATAAATAGACAATGACAATGGGGATTGTCAATGTCTATTTGATAAGTTAATGCTTATCTCGGTTAATAGAAAATCCTTGCCCTTTCCATAGTCCCTTGAAATAATTTCTGTCTAGAAAGAGCAATCACCTAATCATTGTATTATGAGAACTGGTTGAAAGAGTTGGATCCTGAAGAAAATATAAGGAGAAATTTGATGCCATTTTTAAACATTTGAAGAACTGAGAAACAGGTGAAGAAGCTTTCCAGATTGCAAGACAACGTAATGAGTCAAAATTAAAGGGATGCAGATTTCAGCTAAATAGGAGGAGAAACATCTAAAAATAAATGTGTGAAGTGGAATAGGCTGCCTTAGAACACAGTAGGCTTTCCTTTGCTAGAGATGTTTAAGATAAGATGGATAAGCATCTATCAGAGTTATTGTTGTTGCTTCCTGCACTGTAATTTTGTATGAAACACAGGATTTTACTATTCCAAATTATCTCCAAAGCTCTTTTCATTTCCATGATTTTGTGACTTTGGCTTCTATCCTTTTGCTTCCAGATTAAAATAACCCACAAAAGCCAAGTGCCAATGTTGTTAGGACCTCCCCAAAAGAGCAGCTTTTTCTTCCTGAGGAGAAGAAACCGAACTCGAGACTAATTTTCAATCAAGCAAAGAACAACCTTCAGAAGCAGCAGTTCTCCATTCCAGTGGCAACCACCCAGAGAAGGTCTGCAGGATAAAAAAATCTTAATCCCTCCAGATTCCTGGCTTCTGAATCTGCTTTGGAAACATCAGTCTGGAGGCAGCATTATAAACTCTTAGTAGAAAATAACAGGGTTGACATTCGGCAGCCAAACTGAAATAGCAGTGTGGGTTCATATATCCATGTACACATAGCCACTTTCTCTACATATTATTGGCTGGGATAGCATTGACACTGAAGATGCAGAAGGATTTTTGCCCTCCATAATACCACAGCCCAAGAAGAGGAAGCTGTTACTGCTCTGGTTGGGCTGTGGTAAAATCTGAGACTCTGCTTAAGAGAGTTGCTCTGGGCAGCCTTGAATTATACAGTCCTATCAGAAAGCAAACAAGCAGACATGGAAACAGCATGTCTGACATTGCCTTCCAGATGGAATGAAGGAGAATTTTCATCTTATTTAAACTCTTTAGAAACCCCTCTCCAAAAAAATAACCCTGTTGAAGCATCAAATTTGGCAAGGAACTAAACTTAGCTTATTTATTTTTAAGAAATTCTGTAAGCAGATAAGTGTTATTTTGTTTTACTGCTGTTTGGGTCACCAAACTTGATAAGACATGCTATTTATTTTTCAAAGTTTAGAAAACACAGGGGGAGATGAAAAGGGAAAGGAAGAGAAATGTTATTTTTCTCCAACTCTAAAACAAGAAAGCTCCTTGCTAGTTCCAGGCATAATTTTAGTTTTAAAATAAAGTGGAAATTGGTTAGCTGTTCAGCTAACCTGCAGTTAGCTTTCAGAGGCACAGGAATACACAAAAAGTTTGCCACAAAGAAGCCAAATTCATCAGAGGAAAAATGAAGAGTAAAAGTGAGAACTTCCTTCGGAAGGAAAAGGAAAACTCAGGTTATATTAAATGTATGAGTATGTTGATAACCTCCACGAATTTAGGGATACCTTCAGGTTTGATACCAATTCCATTGTCCAGTTAATGTTTTTAAATTTTCTTTTCACATATAGGTTTAATATAACTTCACTCCAGAAATATTTTATACACATATTTTAAAACTTTTCTATGGAAATTTCAGTTAAGATGGGATTCCTTTTAAATTTTATCTCAGTATGGGACTGATTTAAGTAATTGAAAATACTAGATGTCTACAAACGCCTGCATATATGATCAGGATTTAATGCAGAGCTGCATGCATTAAATTCTGGGGTAGGCATTTATATGCCACTGATATTATAATAAAATGTAAGCAAACTCAGAAATCCAAGTAATGAGTTAATTTTCATCCCATACATTGGCTTTTGCAACAGAAAACTACCCAACCAGCAATCCTATATACATTTTTGGAATTAAGTCCGAGGGGGCGCAATGGTTAGAGTGGGGTACTGCAGGCTACTTCAGCTGACTGCTAGCTTTAGTTCAGCAGTTCAAATCTCACGGGCTCCAGGTTGACTCAGACTTCCATCCTTCGGAGGTGGGTAAAATGAGGACCCAGATTGTTGTGGGCAATATGCTGACTCTATAAACCACTTAGAGAGGGCTGTGAAGCGGTATATAAGTCTAAGTGCTATTGCTATAAGTCCCACTGACCTCAATAGGATTTAATTTTGTATCAGCACATATTAGAGTGCAGTGCATATAATTCATAGATGCAAAAGACTAAAATGGCATATTTTAGTTAGGAAATAAATACCTCATATTCTTTAGTTCTTCTTAACATTGTTCAATCAGATAATAGTATAACCTGACAGCTAACGTCATGTTCCTCTTTATTCATTTTAGATTCCAATGTACATGATGTTTTCTATATAACAAAAAGTGCCAGGTTATGAAAAACTATTTACCGTATTTTTTGGAGTATAAGACGCACCTTTCCCCCCTAAAAGAGCATGGAAATGTTGGTGCATCTTATACACCGAATACAGCCATTTTTGGCTTCCCAAAGCCTCAACCCCGCACCCCATTTTTGTGAAAATCAGGTGAAAAACAGGCCGTTTTTTGCAAAAACTAAGGCGTTTTTTGCCTTCCCCAAGCCCCCAGAAGCACTCTGCAGGCCTCAGTAGGGCTGAGGAAAGGCAATAGGACTTCTCTTTTTTTTCGCCCTTTCCGCCCTTTTTTCACAAAATGGCCCGGGGAGTACAAAAACTTTTTTTCTTACTTACCTCTTAGAAATCTTGGTGTGTCTTATACACTGGTGCATCTTATAGTCTGAAATATACAGTAGATCACAATTGCCAATCTGTGTGATCACCAGATTTTTTTTCAAGAGAAGCTAAGAGATGAATATAGAGAAAGGTTTGCTTCACTTGCAACAGTACCATTCTTCAAAAAAGATAAACTGCTAACAAATGGGTTCCATCACAAAACCGCGGACGACAAAATCGCGGTCGCCGAAAGCACGCATTTGACGTCATCACAGCGCGACGAAAACATCGCGCTGTGATCGAAAAATGTAAAAATAAAGCGAAAACCTTACCCTAACCCCCCCAAACCTAACCCTAAACCTAACCCTAAACCTAACCCTAAACCTAACCCTTAACCTAACCCTAAATCTAACCCTAACGCTCTAAACCTAACCCTAACCCTTAACCTAACCCTAACCCTAACCCTAACCCTAAACCTAAACCCTTACCTTTATGTGAATCGGCTTGCTTTAATTTTATTTTTATTTCAATTTTTAATTTTTTTCATCGCGCTGTGATGACGTCAAATGCGAGCTTTCGTCGATCGCGCTTTTGTGGACCGCGGTTTTGACGGGTCACGAACAAATGGACACACATGTTTATTATACCACCAGAAGGAAAATGTTAATCAAAGAGCCACAGTTAATGTAAGCTTCTTCTACAAGTGGTAGCTTTTCATGATTTTGAATTGGTAATTCTACCTTAAGAACACTGACTCCTTTAAATACTTTTAAATTCAGATGAAGAAAATTATACTCACTGATTCTCATTGTTGCATGGAAGGTTTTTTTACCTTAATCCAGGACAAAGGAATGTCATCTCTGAGTTAGAAGTCTGAAAAGAGTAAATGGCACAAATCCATTTATTTACTTAACAGCTCAAATAAGGAGGATATACAGTATGCTTTCTGTTAATGTAGGTTTTTCTAAATGAAGTCATTTGATTTTATTTAGAGCTGGCCTGAACTAGGAAATCTGGTGGAGACTTTGGCATCTATGACAGTATAACTGTATTTTCATAGACATCCTGTATTTGCAGTTACGATACCTATGGTTTGGAAAGGTTGCAACTGGGATCCATTCAGATGCCTGACAGCACCATGAAGGTTGTGAAAGAAGTACAATGTAGAAGAAATAATAGATAAGATTTGTTCTTACATTTGAAAATTTGGTCTCAGGAATTTTTGAGTCCCACTTATGAAGTTTCATCTATGGGATCCATCTTAGAGAGGCACAATTCTACAGAGTATGTACTATTTATTACTGGATCAGAAAATACCTCATTGACTAGTATTCATAATTCTGCCTTCTTCTGTTCTTTTTTTCTGTAGCTCCCATTCCTTTCTCCTCTGCTTACCTGTTTGTAAGCAACTTTGCTTCCAAATATCTTCATCTCTTTTTATGTTTGCTTGTTTCAATTTTGGTTCTTAACCAACATGATCAAAATATCCATGACGCAAATACAACGTGTACTCTTTTCTTAAATATACTTTTCTTCTGCCGTTGATTTGCTGTTTGGTTTGGTTTAGTTTAACGAATGTATAGTAGAAAACAAATAAGGAGAATTTTTTCAGAAACTATCTCTGCCAGAAATTGCAGACTAAAGCCTTGCCAAGTTAAAAAAAAATAGCTCAGCAGGAATTTTGTGTCCCCTTGAGATTTGGTTGTAGCCAGATGTTAGTTAAGTATAATGAGAAAGCAAAAAGGATGTGGATTTTAGATATTAGACAATTCAAAGAATTACAGACAATTCTTATGAGTTTACTATTGATGAAAACATAATATTGAACAAAGTGAGAGCCAGTGAAGCAGGTAAATATTAACTGGTTTACTAGTGATTTCAATCTGAGGGAATTTGGGAAACCTTTATTTTATGAAGAAGATTAGAATTATGATAGACTAATACAAATACTAATGCTATAATCAGCATTTTTATTACGGGAAAATAAGATGGCTTAAGCAAATAAGCCTGAGTTGTAAATATACCTTAAATGGTGAGATTTAAGAATGAAAAGCAAGCATATTAAGCACTCATTTCCCCCTAATCAAGGCATGCCCATTCCATGGTAAATATTCTTGAATGTCATGGCTTTGTTATGGGTTTGGTTTTTTTTTGTTTTTTTTTTGGCACATCCCAAGCCTGTACTAGGCAATTAGCTGCAGTTATTCCAGCATGGAAGTGTTTTCCTTCTTTAGATGCATGTGGACATCTAACACATGTACCAGTGTTGTGGTTGATCATGCAGCCAGGGCTAAGATTTGCTACTTTAGATTGCTCTACAGATGTTGCCTCTGCTCCAGTTCTGGGAACTGCACTCCATGGACACTTACCCTTGAGCTGCAGAAAAGACCAGACAGTAAGACTTCTACAGGAGCATCAGTTCATGCAATGTCTGACTGATGTTTTCCAAAGTGTATATAATGAATTCTGTACATGATTTAACACTTATAAAAGAATACTAGCCCTGCTCTTTAATGTGCTGCAGAAAAGGTTGAGTTAGACCAGAAAGAGAGTCAGGTTCTGCCAACTGTGTTGCTGATTCTATTACCAGTTACTGCAGTGCAGATTTTCCCATGATTCTGCCAACAAAGGATGTTGTAGGATTCTTGTTTTATCATGAGAGTGGGCACTATTTTGAATACTTCACAGAGTGTTGCTGGTTTGGCTATTTGCTATCAGTAATTCCCATGCATCATTAGTAGAAGAGAAGATCTCTCATTACTGCATAGCCTTGTTCTGTGCTTCTCAATCAAAGTGCCATCTCACTGGGAGAGTGAAGAGAAAAAAAAGATCCTTAGTGCTTTTCACAACCTCCCCTTAAAGTCTACAGTCTGTCAGTAAAGGTTTTTATGAACATCAATCAGCCTTCCTTAGAAAAAGTCCAATTGGGAGACTTCTTCTCTTGCTTATTCATGCATTTCTACTTTTTTGGGGGACACAAATTAAGTCCTCTTTTGAAATATTGCTAGTGGCAGGTCCCAGCTCATCGGCATCTTCATGTCAGTAGTCTATTACAGTAGTTAAACAGCCTCCCAGGTAACTAAACTCTTGGGTACAATCACTCAACCCCACCTCCCCACATATTAAAGAAGCATTGTTGATGTTTTTCACACTAGTGGATATTTGATGAAAGAAGAAACAAATCCAGGAGAATCCACCAATCCCTTTTGTTAACTACTCTCACATTAGCTCTCTAAAGTAAGCACTACACCAGCCTCATTAATGAGGAAGTGTAGGGCTTGGCTGTCGGAACAACATGTTTCATGCTATAGTATTTTTCTGCCACCTCAAAGATTGATGTATTAAGTCCTAGAGCACAACCAGGTGGCTACCTTAAATACTATGTTGCTTATATGATGTTACATTTAATGGACTTACTGTGGATTAATCAAGTAAGGGGTACATCCAATTACATCCATCCATTTGAGGAACAAATTGTACTGGCCAAACAGTTCCTTCTCTCTTGCATCTTCTTGGATGACCTTCCAAACAAGATTTGGGGAAGCATAGTTGTCCAGAGAAGTGGGAGGAAAGGGAAATCCTATTAAGAAAACTGATCATTTGTGTAAAATTGATTATCTGTTTCTTCTGCCAAAATGTAAATGAAAATGGTAAATAGAGATAGCTGATTTTTGTTACCAATTTCAATTAATCTTATTTTTGAATTTGTTTAATATACAGTTATATTTCTTTAATTAACCTCAAGCCCGTGGTCAAACATTGTATGATCAATTCTCTAGGTAGGTTCACTTATAGTAAACGGTGCAAGACTTAGTAACATTTTGTATTAGCTCTATAACACTCAAAAACAATTCTTAATAGAAGTGATTAATCTGTGCATTCTGCTTCATATATAATGCACTAGTATGGTATCATGTTTTTTCAAACAGTACTGTAGATAAACCAACTCCCCTTCCCGATCTGGTTTGATTGAAAGTAAGCTACAAGTTTGAATTTCAAACTATCTTTAGATTCAATGACAGTTCCTAAGAAGCCACAACAATCGGATTTATGCACAGCTGTAATTCACGATGTAATTTGAATTTAACAATATATTACACGAAGCCATTGTGGGCTTCACATCATGGTTTACAGTTAGCGCATAAATAGATGTGGTTTATTCAATAAAACAAACTATCAGTGAACATAAAAATGGAACTATAAACCCATCAGATATTAATGAACTACAAATTTCAGCATTTCTCAACTTCAACATGCTTTAGCAGATTTTGGATACAATGAGAAAAATCTGTCCCAATAGGTTTGTGCTGACACTGAAACATTTATTTTCAATGATAGTTTAGTATGCTTCTATGTGTCCTTGAAAAGCTGCCTGCCATTTTAAAGATGCATAAAATAGATAAAATATAATGTGTAAATCCCATTCAATTTAACAAATATACTGTTTAATGGACACTACTTCCCCCCTTATTAATCAAATAATAGTATGAGTTACTATATGCAAAATCATATTAGAAACAAAAGGATTTATAAAGTCCACTCACTCCCATCCATTTCTTGGCTAAGTGCTGGCAAACAGATTCAATTTTAATTTTAAACTAGCTTGAGACCTCTTATATACTTAACCAGAATGTTGTGGCTTTGTGCATTCTGTGTCCCCTAACTATTAATAATCCATAGCTAAACAAACATAGCTTAGGATCCTGTTGAAAGGCAGCTTTAATAAAGAGAGAGAGACATGTCATCCAAGACTACAGCTTGGATTGTTCAGATATAGGCTATCCAAAGAAGATCAAGCAAACAGTCATATAACATCTTCCAGTGTAGCAGGAATAATTTACTCCATGCTGCCCATTTCTTCCCCTTTAAACCATAAAATACTTTGCTTGGCTTATAGTTTAATAAATTGTTTGAAGCCACAGTAGGTATGTCACAAGCTTCACTTTATGTGTAAGGCTAAACAACAATGGGTTGATTAAACCATGGTTTAATATAGAATTGTAAAACATAGCACAGTGGAATGAATATAGGCTAGAAGATCCTATAGGCAGGAGATAGCGCTGACTAGTCTCCTTGCTCTGGCAAATTGAAAGGAATGTAGTTCTCCAGCTTTGCATCTGCCTGGCTTGATTTGAATAATCCCTCATGTCTAGATTACATGCATTTGATTTCCCCATTTCTTGCTAAGCATGCACACACCAAAATCATAAACGAGGCTTCTCCTTGCTTTATTTTTTGTTTCACCAAGGTTAATTGAATAAGCCAAGAGTCATCCGTGAACTCATAAGTGCTAGTATGCAAAAGCTTGGCACTCACTTTGCTTCTTATGTGACAGTTTCAAATTTATTGTACAGTTTATTTCAAACTGACTCCCACATAAAAGTGCCTGAATCAAACAGGAGTTGTGGGCAATAGTAAAGGTTCTAGCTGGCTATGCCTTTTTTTTTCCCGAAGTAGTCGTCTTAGGTCTTCATTTTTACATTAAAATGGAAAAAAATTAATCTGGATGTGCTGGAGAAGATTGTACCTGTTAATTTCTGCTGCTCACACAGTTAATAAAAACAAATTCAGTACAATGAGATGGGGGGGCAGCAATGCCTCTAGTTTCCTCTCTAGAGCCAAGATGGTTCAGAAACTACAAGCAGGATCCTGAATTTGCCTTTGTGCTGTCGCGAAAGCCATTGATCTGAATTCCAACTGTGAAATTGTTATTTCAGGTGATGACTCATTAGTCCAGCTTCATCTCCAGCGCTGGCAGAAAACATAGGGAGACAAAGCCGCATTTATTTGTGAATGCTGCAAATACCTTGTGCATACAGCCACTGTCCAATTCATATGGGGCTCCCCTATGGCTCCACTATTCATAATAGAAGGCTGCATTGTTTCTCCAGTGAGGATGTCATCAGGTTGGTTTCACACTGCTGGCCACCTGCAGATTTATCCCTTTATAGAAAATGAGCCATAGGAGGAAGAAGGAGTATTATGTATGAATATTCTCTGCACAGTTTTGCAGAATGTTGGCCAAGGACTATAAAAGACTGTTTCACAGCACACAAAACGTGGACAGTTTCAAGTGTAATTTTTTGGCACACTTCCAAAATAATATGCCAATCTTGTATCTACTAACTATACCACACCTGCTTCTTCCTGTTCCTCATTTTGTCAGGCAGATAATATTGCTCATTATTTTCTCCTTCAATATATCTCTAGTCATCTACTATGAGCTCTTCCCTGCTAAACATTTTGTCGTGTTCCCCCGCCCCATATGTTTGCTGGAATATTACCTATCCAAAACTGATTCCTGATGATTTACCTTGATCTAGTTCATCTAGCGCAAAAACTGCCAATTAACCCATTTGGCACTCTCTGTAGGACTCTGCCAAATATTGGGATATTTTTATTAATGGATAGTTCCCTTAGGTGTGTTAATCTTAGTATAAAATGCAAGCAGTTTACCCTTTAGAATTATTGAATAGCCCTGTTAACCTGTGGCATCCTATTTCTGAAAGAAACAGCTAAGCCTCTCCTCCATCTGAATTACAGATAAAGGCCATTCAATTAAAGATTACTAAAATAAATGAAAGAATTTATATTTTAATTATTCCTGCTATGGCAAGTTGACGGTCCATTCAGCTGATCTCTGCACCTGTATGAGTGAAGCATAGGCCGGGTCAGACTTATAATCACAGGGCGAGTATTTGCATCTTATGGTATCAATCCAAAAAGAATATTTTCCAGTAGAAACATTTTGTCCATTCAGCAAAATTGGCAAATTCTGGATAGTAACAAATTGCTAAACTTGTGTATATCAGTAAAAGAGGTATAATGTGCACAGGAGGTTCTACCAGTGTTACAGGGAGGTGCTATTAATGCCATTCTTAGGAATTCTCAGCTTCTAAGAATCTATTCCTTCACCCATGCCGTTTACATTGCTTGCTTGCTTGCTTGCTTGCTTGCTTGCTTGCTTGCTTGCTACTGAGGCCCATTTAGATGCAGGTCACAGGAAGCAGTTTATACTTGATCAGACTGCTGTTCCATCTAGCCCAATATTTTCTATATTTACTAGCAGAAGTTGTCCTGGATTTTATATGGGAAGTCCTTCCAAGATGTTTCTGGAGATGCCAGAGATCTACAAGTCTCTGCATACAAAGGACATGTTCTCTCCACCAAGCTCTGCTCCTTCCTTCAAAGCAATTCTACCCTTGTTGTAACATTCTCATTAACTAGTGAGTGGGATTTCTTCTGTTCCACTTCAGTTTATGCTCGGAAATGTGAGGAAAAATTCTATAATATATTTTCATCACTTGAATATAACACAACAAAAGTATAGATAGCAAAAGCAATATGCACAAAATACTCGTGTGTTGCAGAAGCTATCACACTCAGCTACCTTCCCAAGCATCTCCCAAACTCATAAGGGAAATTTTATGCACCTAAACAGAGGGACCGATATGTACTCAGGCAAAATATGCTTTTCTCCATTTAGGCTGTAATGGATGTACACTTCCCCTCCTAGTGTACTGTGTGAATACAGGCAGCCAGGATAATTCTGTTCATTATATATGTATGTATATCCTTTGAGCATGGACTGCTCATCTCCTTTTTTCTTGATCTTGTATTTCCCTGCATGAAATTGTTGCATAGCTCATGATTCTATGTAAATCCTCTCTGATGTAGTTCTACATCAAATAAAATTACAATGAAAAGTCGCCGACTTTGAAATGACTTTGAATGAATAGCAGCTACAATAATATCACTTACAATGTTCAGTGTGATAGCATTCTGCTCTAGGGGTCAATATGTCAATATGCCCAATATGGCCTCCCTGGGTGAGGCATATGAGTGCCCCAAGAATAATTTCATTAAGGAAATGATTATGCCATACCTTACAAAATATTAAAACTTACTTTGTTGTTCACTTTTCTGAATGCCTTCTCTGTTTACTGGAGATGATCTGGTATTGTATTTTCAGTAACAGTGTAGTAACAGCAGCACATAAGGCTTGAAACTTTGAAAGAAATCTTAGCAAAATTATTGAGCCTAAGGAACTATCAAATAAACCTGGGTAAGTACTAGGAATACAAGGGGTAATATAAAAAGTAGGGC
Source organism: Thamnophis elegans (assembly GCF_009769535.1). Classification (NCBI taxonomy): domain Eukaryota; kingdom Metazoa; phylum Chordata; class Lepidosauria; order Squamata; family Natricidae; genus Thamnophis; species Thamnophis elegans. Next base: position 29,696,631 of record NC_045550.1, on the reverse strand, counting down.
CTGTCATACCAATCAAAATAGATCCTATTCATTTTCATAAAATGCATAATATTACACTAGCGACCCAAGTGATGCTGTCTCTATCCTCTCGTGATGCCTGGAGGCTGTTGGGACCTGAACAACAAACTTCGACTGGACCCTGGCTTTGGGTGTATGGAGCCTCAGGATTCGAGTTTTTGTTATCCTTAATTCTGGACAGGGTTGCATTGACCCATTCAGACCAGCCCATAACTCAGGAGTTCAGTTCAGCTTGTGCTGGTTAATAATTCCAGCAATGTTTCTTATCACAGAAATTGCCCAGGTATTGATGGCTTTGATGGCATTTCCACCGTTCAATTTTTGCCTTTAACAATTATCTAACTCTTTGGGTATGTTCTCTACTGATCAACTTTTTAACTTGTCCATGCCTGATGTTATCTAACTGTAGAATACCTAGATGCTCATAAGCTTCATTCTGACAGCTCCTGATGGCATTTGGCATTTTAATTCCATTACCACTTGTGATTTTACCCTAATTTATTGCTACTGAAGCAAACTTCTCTAGGCCAAATTCCATTGTTATATCTGTGTTAAAAATTACAGTATTTGTCAATGATTGGATTTTTTTCTGATTTTCCATAAAGCTTCAGATTATCTATATCAGTGGTTCCCAATCTTTTTTTGGCCATCCCCCACCTAAGCATCTCTAAAATCCTGATGCCCCCCCCCCCGGTGACACGTAATTCTTAGTTTACTCAAAAAGTGAATTCTACTCACACAGAGGAAGCCTAAAAGGCCACTAACTTGCTTGCCCCCATTAAAAATCAAATTGCCGCCCTGTGGGGCATGGGCCCCACATTCGGGACCACTGATCTATATGAAGGAAATATGAGATTTTTGGAAGCATTTTGTGCTGTTTGATAGACAAGCTTTGTTTTCTTCAAAATCACTTAAAGTGGGGTCATAGGAGTGACAGATAATAAAGGTGATAGAGTCACCCTGGAAGATGCCTGTTCTAATGCCATCTTTTTCATTTCCAATCTGCAATTTTGCCTCCTTCATTAGTTTTTTTCTGTAAACATTCTCTTTTTACTGACACCAGTTATTTCCAAACATTTGGTGATTGAACTATGTGATAATGAATCAAAACCTTTTTAATAATCAATTTAGACCATATGTAAATTGTTTTTTCACCATTTAAAATTCTTCAGAACTGTTTTATCAATCAGAAATTGGTCTTTTGCATCTCTATTTTTCCTTTTATTTCCTTTCTCTTCTATAGGAAGGATATTATTTTCTGCTAAACAATCTTGGCTTTGCCCTCTATGATGTCTATGAGTAATTAAAACACTGTAGGCAAGCATGTTATCAGCCTGTAGTTTCCTGGTGTTGTCCATTTTTCTGCGTCTTTTTGAGTCAGATACATTTTGCCAATTATTAAGCATCGCTGATGTCACCTTTATGCAATACTTCATTAAGCTGTTTAGCTGTAAATTAATCAGATTTGTGAGCCAAAATCCATGCAATCGATCATTTCCAGAAGAAGCCCAGTTTTAAGTTCTTTTCACTTAATTTAATCATTTCTGCTGTTATTATTAATTCTTCCACTTAATGTTTACTTATTTGATCTTCAAATTCTTTTATCCCTCCAGCATTTTTATTATAATATTTCAAGTTTCCTATAGATCTTTCCAAAACTGGATGGCTTCCTTTTGTTTGTTTTTGCATTTTGCGAATTTCTATTATCATTGGAAGAATCACCTCGAGTCTAATTTTGCCTAAATTTGTGGATTTGTGCCTCATAATGTCCAATTTTTCTAGCTATTGCTGTTATTTACTCGCATCTGATCTTAATTTCCTCATTTTGGTTTCTGGTCTGATGTTCCACTTTGGGATTGAATGTGATTTTGGTTTTGGTTTTATCACTACTGCTATATTGTAGGCAAGCTGATTGATCTGTTCAATAGATATTATTTTAATCCTTTCAAGCACATTATTCACCTCTTTCATTATAGGTACTAGGTCTTGGGTGGGCCACTACATTCAATGCTGGCAGTCTTTATCTTTCTGATAATTATGCATATGACATAATTTTCTCTCTTAATTCTTCTTGTCAGAGTGTTAGTTCATACCTTGTTTCAATGCTGACTTGTACCGGTCCTGTTGTTATTACTTCTTCCAAATTATCATTACTATAGTTCAATTTAGCCGTTTCCTCTACATTTACAATTGTTATCTGAGTTTCTTCTGCAAGTCTATACTTTTGAGGTCTTCCATTTTCACATTCTTCTCTGAACTTATTCTGTATCCCTGAATATTTTATTTCTGATAATGAATCTCCTTTGATCTGTTAATACTTTCACTGAATAAGTATTTGAATCTTGATCAAATATCTTGAATCTAGAGCCGAGGTGGCGCAGTGGTTAAATGCAGCACTGCAGGCTACTTCAGCTGACTGCAGTTCTGCAGTTCGGCTGTTCAAATCTCACCGGCTCAGGGTTGACTCAGCCTTCCATCCTTCCGAGGTGGGTAAAATGAGGACCCGGATTGTTGTTGGGGGAAATATGCTGACTCTGTAAACCGCATAGAGAGGGCTGAAAGCCCTATGAAGCGGTATATAAGTCTAACTGATATTGATATTGATATTGCTAATTCTTTTCCACAATTCAAACATTCATTATAAGAATCCCCACTTGGTTGATTCCAATTTATAATAACAGGCCATAATAGTGTATTTTTTCAAATGCAGCATACTTTTGCTTTGTCTGTGGTTGTTGATGTGTCAGTAATCGTACAGAGCTAAAGCCTGGTTACCTAGCTTTAGTCTCATTGCTCACCTGTTGACAGAGGCCCAGGAACTCTAACACTACAGAAAATGGAAGAGAGGTTTTTTGATGGCATGAAAAGATATTAGTCTACTGATACAACTGACATCTGCTGCAAAAAACAGAAATATTTAATTGATCCTACCAATATTGCTCCGTATTCAAGTATACTGAGAACAAAGCCTCATTCCTATAGTTTTGTTGCATATAGTTCACTTTTTTGGCATCAATTATAAAATAATACAATAGGATTAATTAATACTTAAATATTAATTGATACTTTGGAGTATCAAAACATCGTCTATAGTAAGAAAACAAATACATCATAATCCATTATAGTAATGAAGCTGGAAATCTGATGTAATAATAAATATCACACACACACACATACACCAAAAAAAATCATGTTGAGGTTTTCCTCAGATAACGGTCAAAATACAATCCCTTGAATAGATTTTCTTGCCTCTATTTTCCCAAGGATAAAAAAAATCCTATGTGAAAATAACACAGTTTCTACAATGCCAGTTCACAGGCAGCTGTAATTTTCACCCTGTTTACACATCACACTAAACCATAATGTGGTTTATTTATTATAATTATTATAAGCAAACCCACACAATATATTGAAAGTATTATGTGTGAAAAAGGTCATTATGGCTTATGCACAAATTGAGCTTTTAAAAATGGTTTATTTATAGATGTGTTCCTTAGTTCCTTCACTGGTCCACATAGATCAGTATGGTTGCATCTGACTGATATTGATTCACCAGAATTTCGGGGAAAAAATATTTTCCACATCAATCCAGAGATATCAGGAACTGAACCCAGGACTTCCTGCATGCAAACACCAGTCTGTGTCATTGAATTAAGATGCTTCCTCCTTGTTGAGAGAAAAGTGTGACAAAGAGATTCCAGAGCGCCAGATACAAAGTGTCTTCTGAACTGGTCCAAATCATTTAATGTAATCTTTTCATATAGTCGTTCTGATACTGGGTAGGTTAGTTCCTTACAAGGAAGACTTACAAATAAACAAATAAAACACATTTAAAACACATCTGCACTTTACAAAGACTGTGATGTATTCATGGATACACTGCCTTCTGTTTGGTTCTGACTTATTATGTTGCATGAACCCTGCCTGCTGTGTTTATGAGGTAAATTATAGTTATAACAGTTTTATGTATGAGCCAGGTCATATGCTTTGCAGAAAAATGTAAATAAATAAATAACATCAGCTGGAAATATCTGAAAAATAAGGCAGATATGGCTAAGTGTGGGTTTGCTTACATTGCTTGCTGTTTGGTCCATTCTGATTAATGTTTACATCTTTAGTTGGGCTTATCCAAGTAATGCACAAGTTTAATAAAACATTTAAGTCATTAAAATAAACCAGAATACAATCTATAAAATCATGAACATTCCTTCTAATTACTTTCATAAAACCATCATAATGGTACCATATATCTTGATGGGCCAGGTATGTAGCATACCAAAATAATGGAAAATCCTGTTAGGCTACTTCAAGAGTCCATTTAGTACAGCAACAGCTAAGTGTTTTTAGAGCCCAACTTGGATCAAGCCTAGTCAGCATGACAGCTTACTGAAGGTAATTAAAGCTGTAATCTAACATTTAGAACCTGACAGGTTGGAGGTTACTGGTTTAGTCCACTAATTTGTTTCCAATCTCAATCACCCAGACACTCTAGAAAGCCTATAATCCAGATATGGAAACCTTCCCTCTAACAGCTGGCACATAGAAGCACATTTGGAATTTCATCTAGGTTGCCTCTGTATATTTTCTAGAGAAAATATATGCTGTTCTTCCTTAATCAAGATAAATCCAAAGTGGCCTTTTCTATTTCTTATAGTCATTTCTTCCTTGACCTGCTATCTTCCAAATTCAATACATTATTTTCAAACCACAGAAAGAGCTTTGGGATGGCTAAAAAAATCAATAAAGTTTTAAGGCCTACATTTCTGTAGCCTTTCCTCAAATCTACAAGGAAGTGTTACTATCCAATAACATGTAGCTTTTAACCACATTCGCATGGTATAGGGTCTCTTGCTTGAGCAGGGGGTTGGAGTAGATGACCTCCAAGGTTCCTTTCCAGCTCTATTCTGACTGATGTCATGAGTAGATAACCTGGATGTAAGTGCCACTATCTGATCCCTCTCACTACTCCTCTTTCAATGGACATTCTTATATCATGCTGGTTTGAAGCCATATCATTGTTAGTTAACACCAATCAGAATTTGAAATTAATGGGAAGTGTTAGTTTCCAATTCCAGTTAGTGCTAACTGGAAATGAAAAGTGATCCAAGTATGGACAACTTTTTAAACTATTGGGAAACCATGATCTGCGATTAAGAACTGTGAAGAATGGAACATAAGATAGCTATGCAATGTTCACAATCACCCACGATACATAGGAGATCTTTTAAATAATTTGCTGTGACAATGCATATGCTCATTCTGGAAAATAGCAAACAGTTTTGTAATATTACACCTACATGTAATAAATATGCATTTCCACTTAAAATCTGGTTTCACTTACAAAACAAATGAGGAGCATATTATAAGTATAGTCACAGAATATGAGCTGCATAGGTGTGTATAAATGAAATATATACACACCTATATAGTATATTCAACCTTAGATTCATGTAGATATTCATGTAGTAGTTTACATATATTTTTAAAGTAATTTTAATACCTATAAAGATTTTCTAGCTAAACGGAAATCCAGTGAAAAGGTCTGGGGCCAAACAAATCAGCTCCATATTGATGTCATTTGGCAAGAGCTGTAGATTTTAATTTTCATGTTTTAGGGAACATTTCATCTTCAAAAATCTGATTTAAGGTCATTGTAGGCTATATAAATCAGAGGTTCTGATTTAAAAATAAGCTCTGCCTTCCCTCACTCCAGGAGAACGAAATAAAAGGCAGCAGCAGAAAGCTCACATGTCAGAAAAACCAAAGAAAAAAAATCCATGTGAAAAGTAGTTGTGTTAAATTTAGAGCCATTTTAAAGACGCGCTATATTTAGTCAAGTTTCCCCCCTTCTTCTGAAGGAGTCTTGCAAAGCTTCAGTAAAAAAAAAAAAAAAGCATGATATAAGGGAAAAGAACTGCTTGCTTTCTTCCATCTACCCAGCTAATAAACTAGGCTTGGGCAGGGTAGGGTGTGCATTCCATTGGTCTACCACATACGTATTTGGATACTCATATACTGCAAAGAAATTTATATTCTGAAAATCCCATCAACTGGCCAGAATGTAGGAAACCCAACCAGGACATTATCTTCTTGTCCAATGGCCAGAATATCTTGGAAAAGACTCTGAAAAAAAATAATTCAGAACTCTTTTGCTGGTCTAGCATGAGAAAGTATAACACTACTTGTGTGTTAAAAAGAATGCTGGATTCTCGTACATGGCAATCTATCAATCATAATGCATGAACAATCTGACTTGTGGGGTGTGTACACAGGATAGCATAGATAAGGACTTGCTTTATATTATTGCCAAGGCAGATGATTGAAATTGCCAAAACACAGACCAAACATTATAACACAGTGGTTCTTTCAGCTTTCTTAGCTATGGCTAGAGCATGCACCATAATGTATTCTGTTTAGTTTTAATGTAGCATGCTGTATGAGTGGCATCTGACTAGTGAGTTGTGCAAATTCATCAGATTATGTTTATTCAATAACAATGGATAGATTATGCAACAGCCAAGTCATAAATCCATATGGCACCATCAATTTAGGCTGTTGTCTGTGGCTATGACTCCTTGCTGTTTTTGTGATTGGAACTAGGAAGGGAAAAGGGAGATAAGTTCTATAAGCAGGAAGGATCCAGGGATGCTATTTAAAATGCAGCCAAGTTTAGGCTGCTTTGATTGTTTGCAGATTCTTGCAGTCAAGCAACACAAATTGTCAAGAGTTTCCTTCTTCTCTTCTGTAATGAAGCAGCCATCGTGCAATGCACTAGGCTACATGGCTATCTGCATTGAAAGAGAATGGCTCACTTGAGCATTGCAAACAGAGAAAGAGAGAGAAAGAAAGAATTCCCATCAATAGCACTGCAAAGAAATGAAAAGAAAGCTAACTCATCTCATAAAAATAATGAACATCATCTGATCAAAGAAGCCTGGGGCAAATGTTGAACTAGTGCAAAGTCCTTGTTCAGTAGTGCCTGTAATCCCAATGCATCTGGAGGTCAGTAGACTAAAAGATGCTACTGTAATTTTAATGTCTCTCCCCAATTCCCATGGCTTGTTTTTTTCTTTAATTTTTAACTCAGTTGACAGAGGAGCATAAAACATAAGTCACTGTCTATTATGGACCTTGCCCGAAAAATGAATTGAATGGATTATGATTTCTGATCTACAGTGCAGAATTCCCAACTTGGCATCTTCCAGAAGTGCTGGACTATGACTCCCATTTCCAGACAGCATGCAAGAAGTACACTGGCAAAGGATTATGGAAATACCTGGTCAGTGGTTAAGTTGGGAAAGAATGCTAGAGAACAAAAGGCAGCTGTTAATTATATGTGCTAATTTCACCACATAAGATAAGTGCTTCAGGAGATACGCATGCTCTTTAATCAAGCTTCTACTTGACCACATTGTGCAAAAATATATTCAGATCCAAGGTTCCATTAAAAATAAGCTTCCAGTGATGGGGGGGTGAGGGAGAAAGAGACGGTAAGCAAATAAGTTCTTCATTCTGGTAACAAGCTGCTCTGCTTCCTTGTCTGCCTGGAGATCAGCTGACACCAGACATGAATTAGAACTGCCCCAATTCAAGTTTTGCTGCAGTTTAACTGTGCTCCTTTCACTTGAACTGCTTATATGAGTGACTTAAGCTAAGATTGACCTCATCGAATTTTATGAAGCCACAAATGAAATAGTTGTCAGGAAGGAAACACAGAGACAGGGACCTGAGAGGAACATTAAGTCATTGAGAGATAGACCTGCTTCATTTAGTTTTCCCTTGATGGTTTTGCTCGGGCCTACACTTTCAGGCTCTTTGGTTTCCACTTGCAGAGTCTGAATTCTGCAAGTTTCATCCTCTCCTGCCAACTTCAGATCTATGCTACCACCAGTCTTACACTTTTCTGTAGGCTCAAAAACTCTTATGCCTCCTCTTTTCTGTGTCACCATTATATCAAAATTGTTCAGCAATGATACTTTCACGTGCCTTTCCAATGTTACTTTAGTTGGGAAAGTGATTCCATTTTCATTCCAGGTGAGAAAGCTGATATTCTAACCTTCCAGTTCCTTCACAATCTATTGATTCAGGCCAACGTGCAACTTACTGCCTGAAGCTGCAGCCTTGCAATTTGATACAAAAGGATATGATTGGTGAATTAGTGATGAGAGTGCAAAGCATGACATCTGATCCATATTCCTGTCTTTCTGCACAGCACTTCTACTGCAGTGGTTCCCAAACTTTGCAACTTAAGACTTGTGAACTTCAACTCCCAGAATTCTCCAGCCAGCTCTGAGCTCTCCACTTTCTACTTGGTGACAGCATTTTAAACAATGTGCTTTCCCCCCCCTCAGATACCATGTGAATTCACATTTTGAAGCCAAACCTGTCATTAGTAATTTTTAAAATTTGGATTCATTTACAGCTCACACAAACTGAAATGCACCTAAAATCCTCCCCCCCGTCCCCCCCCCCCCGTCCCCCAATGTATTCTTTATATTCCAGACATGCTGGCTACATTAAAAGTGTTGATACATAAGCCCCTTCTAAATCCACACAGATGATTAAAAGCATGGGTGAAAAGTGGAGCCATGCCATGCCTTATGTCATATTCTAATGCTAACTCCTCCTCCTCACCCTCTAGCTACCAAGACATAAGCACAACATGCAGGTCTCCATTTACCTGGAATGCTGTGCCAGTGCGATTCCCAGCCTCATGGAAGTCAATATATTTTCAGCTTTTGCATATGTATGGCTTACGCAATTCCAAGGGTGAAGCTAGGAGACACAATCTCACCATCTAGCCTTTCTGAAGACAGTGTTGTCTTGCTGTAACCAAAGAGATGATGATTCAGATCTCACACTGAACTGAGGCGTTAGCAATCACGCAGAAGAGAACAAGATTAGATTTACACAATTTTTTCTTTGACCATAGTTTATTTAAACACACACACACACACACACACACACACAACTGGATGTGTTCACTCAATGCTCTAAGCCATAAATCATTATTTACAAACCTATATGTCGGAAATAACATGCTAAGCCACTAAAGAGATCACATTACAGATGGTATTTGGGAATGTATAGTGGATATAATATATGCCTCAAGGCAACTCTTTTACTGAAAGGGGCAGTTCAAGCCACCATACATACAGTGCAATTTCTATATGCCTAATCTCCATGGGCCCCACACCTATTTTGAGCTAATCTTGAAATGTGTAGTAGCTGTGAGTAGGCAACAGCTACTTATTCAGAATTAGTGCTGGAATAGAAAGACTTTCATGATTGTGTGATTAAAAAAACATACACATTGGATATTAACTTCACCATCATTTTTAAAAACTACAAAGCAATATTTTCCATATTAGAATCTCTAGCTAGGTATATAGGAGATGAAAAAGCCCATAATGTCCTAGGCAGTATAACAGAGTTCAGTTACAGGATGCCAAGTTAAGGAAGAAGTAAACCACAAGTACACACATTCAAGATTCTTCTGTAGGGAATCTCACATTGCACCAGTTCAAAAACAGTTCTGGATCCACACAACTATATAATGTTGACTGTCTCTGAGAATACACATGCACACATACCAGACACACACACAGACACAGAGTTGTTAAGTGAATCACTGTAGTTCTTAAATTAGTAACAGTGAAGTGAAGCTGGCTTCTCCATTGACTTTGCTTGTCAGAAGTTGCAAAGGGTAATGATCCCAAGATACATAACATCATAAATGCATGCGGTTGCCCAGCAGTCCGGACTTTTATCACGTGACCACGGGGATGCTGCAACAGTCCGTAAGTGTGTAAAACGGTCATTAGCCACTTTTCCAGTTGTATCTTCGAACATTCACTAAAAAATTGGTTGTAAGTTGTGGACTACCACATCTTACCAGCATGGATGGGGAGAATGCTACCATTTTTCTTTTTAACTATTTTTGCATTGAATACAGATTAGGGAGTTTCGCAACCTTGTGAGTCAAGGTGGTTCGGGCAATAAGCAAATGTGTGGTTAGCTAGACATTTACATAACTATGTAGATTAGACAGGTTCATTGGTGAAGATAGTTGCAGGTTAGCTTCAAGCCATCTTCATGGTTCATGTAAGAATGAGAAACAGAAAAGCCGAGAACGGGAAGTGACCATAAATAATTACTTAAACATGTAAACATACTGCAATAATGCCAAGTCCATTCTATTGCCATAGTGAATAGCAGATGCTTCCAGGAAATTCACAAAAGGGCTACATGTTGCTACTCATTCTTTTATTTGCTTCCATAATCTCATAATATGAAATATATGCCTTTGAACATAGATGTTTTGTGTCCGTCTATAGGGCTAATATCTCTTAAGAGATGTCTAACTATGTGTGTTACTTTAAGCCATCAAAGACCGTAAGAATTGAACAAATTCAAACTTGCAGCAGTTTATTTTGGTTTGGATTGAACTCATCTTACCCATCAAAGCCTGGTACAAAAGACATGTACTTAGCATTTATTCTTCAGTACCAGAACTGATCAGAAAACATAGCCCTTTCATTAAATGTCAACGTTTAATTACTCACTATTTTTTTCTTATACCATTCTTCCTCCCAAAGGAACATTGGGGGAGGGATTTTACATAAAATTAGCACAATGAAATCAGCAATACTTTAGAACAGGGGTGTCAAACTGGCACGCCCATTCCAGCTCCACAAAGGGGAAAACCGGCATGAAACATCACATGACAGCAACGTGATGCTACTACGTGTTTTACACTCATGCTCTAGAACAATGATGGCTGACCTTTTCGTCACTGCGTGCCAAGTGTGCGGGCACAAGCACGCATAATACAATGCATGCATAACCCCACACGCACCATGCACCCCCGCGTGACCCCACTATGATCCCTCCAACATGTGGGGGCATGTGTGACCTCCCCTGCATGCAACCCACCCTCTTGCACATGCACACGTAACCACCCATGCTCCCGCCATGCATGCACACACGTCTCCCTTGCCCTCCACACGTGCATGGCAGAGACCTGAAAAGCAGCTGGCTGGTGGGAGGCATGCGCGCATGCGCAGTGAAGCTGAGTTGGGGCTACGTCTTGTGTGGCCACAGAGAGGGCTCTGCATGCTACCTGAGGCATAGGTTCACCATCACAGCTTTAGAGTAACACACTTTTTTTAAAGGTTCCTTTTTTAAAAAAAAGTGAAATAAAGAGTTTGGTCATTGAACAATTATCTCTTAAATGGGGGTTGCCTCAATCTTTCTACATTTCAGCTATATGTTTGGGGGTGAGGGCAGCAGAGTTGTTTTGTTGCTTTGGCTAATGGAAGTAAGATGTGATTTGATATTTGCAAGATGTAACATTTGATATAAATTGTCATTTGTATTACAATTCTCATCACTCCTTTAGTGGCCTTCTTGGCTAGGACATATAAGAATTACATTTGGAGTCACATTGCCAATGGTGATATTGACTATCCAATCCAGTGAGAGATTCCTGATTATTACCTTCAACATGAAGGCAGTATTTCAAATAAGACTGCAGAAAATGCTCCTTCAAATATAGAAAGAGAGGTCCAGATCCTCAGACCACTGTATAATTGACAAAGAATGAGTTCCCTTCCAGTACTGTAGACTATCCATCTTTTTGTGACCTTAAAACCACTCAATATTAATTCTACTTGTCCATCTGTAAATTTCCAAATCATCTGCATATAATTTAAGAGATTTAAGCATCTGCAAAAAACAATGAAATCTTTCAAAACAGAGTAAGGAGCCATTATAATACATAGCCATTTCATATAGTAAATGCTGCATTTTAAATGTCATGGTATCAACAATTAGCTAAGCTCAACAATTTCTTCCTGAATTGACAAGTTCCAGCCCACTCAAAATAGCAATTTTCATCAGCTTCACCATAAGCTTAAATATTAATGTATGGAACGCTATTGGCTGACTGCCATCTTTCTGCCCCTCCCCCGCCCCATCTCATTCACAGTAATGAGTGAAATATCTTTAATCATTAGTTGTACTAGCTATAAAGTGGCATTTTTCCTCCTTTCCTATTGAGTTTGCTTGTCAGAAGGTCACAAAAGTGATCAACATGATCCCGGGACACTGCAACCATCATAAATATGAGTCAGTTGCCTAGTGTCTGGATTTTCATCACGTGGGCATGGGAATGGTGCAATGGTTATAAGTGTGAAAAACAGTCATAACTCAATTCTTTCAGTGCCATTGTAACTTCATACTGTCACTAAACTAATAGTTGTAAGATAAGGACCACCTGTATTTCACAAATTGCTAGGGAAGATATAAACTTGCTCTCTTCCTGCTTACATTCCAAACTCTGCTATCTCTTTGCTCTTTGAAAAGCCTTTTTCCTCCTGCTGCAGACTACAGGTAGTCCTCAGATTATGACTATAATTGAGCCCAAAATTTCTTTTGTTAAGTGAATTTTGCCCTATTTATTATCTTTCTTGCCACTTGTTAAATGAATCACTGCACTTGTTACTAACGTTGTTAAGTGAATCTGGCTTCTCCATTTACTTTGCCTTGTCAGGAGGTTGCAAAAGATGATCATATGACCTCGGGACACTGGAACCATCATAAATACAGTATGAGTCAGTTGCCAAGCATCCAGATTTGATCTTACAACAATGGGGATGCTACAATGGTCACAACTGTCAAAAATGGTCATAAGTCACTTTTTCAATACCTTTTCAATGATGAAGATTTTGATCATTTGCTGCTTCATACAGAAGTCCGTTGGCTAGCAAAAGGCAATTGTGTGAGATGGCTTTTACAATCTTTTTGACACTATTGTGGAGTTTTTTGAAGACAACAATGCCTTACTCAGTGGTGAACTCAAAGAGATCAGGCATGACATTGCTTATTTATCAGAACTATTTGCAAAGTTCAATGAAGTGAATTTGCAGTTGCAAGGAAATTAGGTGAATTCTTACTAAGGCCAAATCTGTCATTTCTACGTTTATTTCAAAGTTAACTCTTTTCAAGCACAATATAGGCTGTCGCGAGCTATACCAATTTCCGAGCTTCTCTGAACTAGAAGAGAAAGGTGGGATACAAGATGATCTTCAGGTTTTTTGTGACCATTTGGACATGCTACATAAAGATATGTCTGAGAGATATCAGGATCTTCTTTTGATGGAAATTCCAGATTGGGTGATAAATCCATTTTCAGATACTGAGGAAGATGGAGTAGTGGAGGAACAACTCATAAAGCTGCACAATGATATTGAGCTGAAGCCAAAGTTTAGGAAATCGTACCAAGAGTTTGGTTACAGAAAATAATTTCTGATCGCTATCCTGCACTATGGACAGTGGTTAAGAAGTTCCTTGTTGCATTTCCAACATCATATTTGGTGGAACATGGCTTCAGTGTGGTCATCCAACTTCTCTCCAAGCAAAGAAATTGACTCCAGATTACTGAACGTGGTGATTTAAGAGTCCTGCTAAATGACTTAAAACCAGACATTGGGAAACTGGTATCACTTCATCAAGCCCATCCATCACATTAAGAATTTACTGAACAGTGAAGTAGTTATTAAATTTTACTGAGTTTACTAAGTTACTAGTCACTAAGGTTCTTGATAAATGACTATCAGACTTTGAAAACCTGGTATCACTGAATCATGTTCAACAATTTTGTTGAATTAACATTAACTAAAAAGGTTTTTAAATTGGATTTTGAATAAATGTGCAATTAATTGTTACAGTTTTGAATTTTACTGTTACTATCTTCCTTCCGTCATGCAAACAGCCCAGTCACATGACCCCCCCCAGCCATGCCCACCAAACCACGCCAACAGAAGCAGTAAAAAAAAAATTTAATTCCACCACTGGGTGTGGGTCACTGAGGATCAGTTTGTAGCACCAAGGGGGCGGTGGACTGAAAAAGTTTGGGAACCACTGCTCTAGACAACCACTCTCCAAACTAATAAAATTTTCAGCAGCCCCATAATGGCAAACACAAAGTTTAAGCACAATTTAAAAACCTTATTAGGCCATCAACATCCAGCCAAAAACAACCACCAACAACAGATACTGTACAATCCTGGTAGCCCTCAATTTACGACAATTGAGCCCAAAATTTCTGTTGTTAAATGAGGCATTCGTTAAGTGAGTTTGCCCGCTTTTATGACCTTTCTTGCCTCGGTTGTTAAGTAAATCACTGCAGCGAATAAGTTAGTAACCCTGTTGTTAAGTGAATCTGGCTTCCCCATTGACTTGGCTTGTCAGAAGGTCACCCAAAAAAGTAATCACGTGACTCAGGGACACTGCAAACATCATAAACATGAGCCAGTTGCCAAAGCGTCTCAATTTTTATCATGGGGATGCTGCAAAGGTCATAATTGTGAACAACGTCATAAGTCCCTTTTTTCAGTGTCCTTGTAACTTTGCATAGTCACTAGATCAGTGTTTCTCAACCTTGGCAACTTGAAGATGTCTGGACTTCAACTCCCAGAATTCCCCAGCCAGCGAATGCTGGCTGGGGAATTCTGGGAGTTGAAGTCTGGACATCTTCAAGTTGCCACGGTTGAGAAACACTGCACTAGATGAACTGTTGTAAATCGAGGACTACTTGTAGTCTAATGAAGAGAAGGACCAGGGGAGACATGGATAGCCCTTCCAATAGGTGGCATGTGGAGCCATTTCTGAGGGCACGCAAGACGTTGCCCTGTCAGCTGCAGCGTGCATGCACGGGCTGGCCAGCTGATTTCGGTCTTGATTTTTGCCCGTTTTTTGCCCTCTGGAGGCTTCCTGGGAACCAACATCTGGTTTCCGCGTTGGGCTCTTTTTTGCCGTCTGGAGGGAGAAAAACGGCCCAAAGCGCAAACCGGAAGTCAGAAAATGGGACGTTTCTCGCCTCCCGATGGCCTCCAGGACAGCAGAGGTCATTTTTGCCCTCCCCAGGGTCCAAGAAAGCGTGACCCGTCAAAACCGCGGTCCACTAAAGCGCGCCCGATTAAAGCGCGTAACTGACGTCATCAGCAGCGCGACAATACGACCGCGGAGAAAAAAGGGCGCTTTAAAAAGCGCTTTTAAAGCAAGCCGATTCACATAAAGGTAAGGGTTAGGTTTAGGGTTAGGGTTAGGTTTAGGGTTACATTAAGCGTTAGGGTTAGGTTTAGGGTTAGGTTAAGGGTTAGCGTTAGGTTTAGCATTAGGTTAAGGGTTAGGTATAGGGTTAGGTTTAGGGTTAGGTTAAGGGTTAGGCTTAGGGTTAGGTTTAGGGTTAGGTTTGGGGGGGTTAGGTTTAGATTTACGCGTTAATTTTAAGTTTATCGCTCACAGCGTGCTGTTTTCGTTGCGCTGTGATGACGTCACGTACGCACTTTTGTCGAGCGCGCTTTAGTCTACCGCGGTTTTGTGGTGGAACCCCAAGAAAGCCATGTACACATGTGTGGGGCAGTGGGGGGTTACGTGCACATGCGCAGGGAGCACGGCGGGGGGCATTAAATTATAGGGGTGGGCAGGTGCTTTTGACACCTGAGGCAAAAAAGGTTCGCCATCACTGGTATAGGGTCTCCTGCTTTGGGGGGGGGATTGGGACTAGATGACCTACAAGGTCCCTTCCAACTCTTATTAATCTGTAATCTGTATCATCCCCCAAAGCTTATCCCGGAATTGTGTCTGGTACCTGTCCAGCTATACCTCTAAGGCCAGAAACAACGACTTAACCAGGCAGAGGCACCATCGGCTCAAACTCCCACCCAAGACGCTTCATTGTTTAGGCTGGGCCCAGCGCCCATTTCCGAATGCCAGGACTCAATCCAGGAAACTAAGCGGTCTGACTGTATCCACCGGCAAGTGAAAAAAGTGTCTTCACTCCAGGACCGCTGAGAGGCCTCCGAAGTCTCCCAAACAAGGGGCAAAACCGGACGGGAAAGCGGGGAAGGGGTTTCAAATTCTGCCTGTATTCTTTTCAGACAGACTCGGGACGAGGGAGCAAGACATTCGCGGCCTTTGCAGCGTTGTCCCCCAAAACTCGCGGGACATCAGGAATGCCAAATCCCCAAAGCGGCTGGGAAGAGCAGCCCCAGTTTGGAGTGGGTTTTTTCTCTCTCAGCGTTTCCAGGGTTCCCAGACCTTGGGACGCAGTTCGCACGAAAGGGCATTTTCTAGGGCGATTTTTCTTCGTCCCTGGAGCTCTCTGTTTCGAGGCAAGAACGCAAAGGCAAAACCCAAAGCACAGGGCCGGTGAGCTCGGCCGATCTTAGTGCACAGCAGGCAAAATGCCACCGGGCTAAGCTACCGCTTTAAATCTTTCCCGGAGTCTGCCTCGCCCTCGGAACGCCAGATTTTTTTCCCCCTCCCTCCCTCCCTCTCTCTTTCTCTCTCTCTCTCTCTCTCTCTCTTTTTATGAATGAAAGGCTTCTCAACAAAAATATGTAAATTAAGGCCGACTTGATTGGCTACATTTCCCCGAATGAAAAAAAAAAGTTAGGCAGTTCATTGTTGCCGAGAGGCGGGACTGGGATGGCTCTGGGAGGTGTTCTGACATAGAAGTGCGATTGGGTGCCTGGTAGGGTAAACAAGCTGCGATTGACAGGCCGTGGCAGAGTTGTTGGGCCAATGGAGGGCGAAGCGAGGCGGGTTCTGGAGGCCGTTCGGGGGCTTGGATAGCAGCCCGAAGACGACACAGGGTTTCTAGCGACTGCACCGCGGCAGCGCGATAGTTCTAACGGCAGGTGAGGAGAGGCGAAGCTCGCTTAGCCTTCAGGCTTGGGGTGAAAAATCCGGGCCCAGGATGCTAAACTGTGGGGTCGGTGGGCTCGTGAGTTGCGGTGGGCGGCGGGAGCAGATTTTCGGAAGAGGGGGGGGGACACAGGTGTTTAAGGTGTCTCCAAGATGCTGAGGATTGCGGGATTTGCGGAGGATACACGCTGCGACTTTTAACTCGGGTCTGCTAGGATAAGGCCGGCTCTCGGGTGGGAATGAGAGAGCAAAGGGTTGCAAGAATGCATGGAAAGAGACAGTATGGCGAAGAATTGCGAGGGAAAGCTGTGCAGTCGCGCCGCCACTGGCTGCAGCAGGCACTGAGAGGATTGGTGGGTCTTTTTTTTTTTTTTTTTGTGAATGTGGGAGATTTTATGAATGGAGCTGGTTTTCTGTGAATGGAGCGCATGAGTGCGGGGGCGGGGGCTGAACCTTTTCGCGGCGTTCTGCTCGGGGGAGGGGGTGGCATATCTGAAGGCGTTTAATGAATGGAGTGCGTCCCTTGTTATTGTGAATGAGGCCCTGCGCTAGGGTTCTAGTTACGCTGTACCTGCTCCGGTTGTTTGCTCTGCCATTCATTAAAAAAAAAAAAACTTAGGCCAGATTCGCGCGCGGCGCGGGGGAGGGGATTGTAATTCTATTGTTTGGCTACGCGAAAGGTTTTTCAGGGTTTTTTTACAATAAGGTTCAGGAGAGGCAGAAGGAAAACGGCGGCGATAATGCAAAATGCGAAACAGTGAAAATGCTATTTAATCTTTCAGTTATTGCTTTAAATGTCAAACCTTTTAAAACCGATCGAGTAATTTAGAAATTAGTGGTTTTCTCTAGAATTCTAGTGATCAATTTCTGGATTTTTTTTTTTTTTTTTGCTGCATTTAGGAATAGTCTGCGACAGTTGATCTGCTAGGATAGGGATGAGCGTAAGCTGTTTTCTTACTACCCCTCCGGTGCTATAAAACTAAAGCTTTTCCAGAAGCTTTTCTTTAGAACATAAATGTTTTATTTTTGTCGACCATTTAGCAAAACCTGGCTGGACTAACTAGCTACAGAACAGGCTATTTAAAAGTCTTGAAAATTCAATCAATAAAACAAGAGCTGAGTTATTTAGTTCCCTCTGTCAGGAGTTATCTGAGATTTCTTAGTATTCTTTTGCTAAAACAGGAATATTGCAAGGGTATCCATCCTGAATTTATTTTGTAGGAAGTAAATAATGTTGAATGAAAATAAATTTAGTAAACTCATGCTTAAATTCTGGAAAATTACTTTCTCCGTTTATCTAAAATAGGTAGGCCTAGGCATCTTTCATCTGAAAGATGAAATCAACAGAATTGATTTTCTTTGCACTTGTTGCTATTTATATTCTAGCCCTAGGTCACATAGAAAGGAAAACGAACTTGAAAACGTATGACCCTTTGGTTTGTAATACAACGCTTTGTAATTGGAATTTGCTTTTTGTACTATCATAACTGTTTCCATAGTAATTCTGTGACACCACCAATAAAGTTGAGACTTATCTGTTGGTTGCAGAGAAAAATAAGATGATGGTTAAAAAATGAATAAATATAAGCAAAACTAGAGGAATAAAAGTACTATAATGGGGATTATAACAGATAATCCTCAAAAATTTTGAATTATGCTCTTTTTTTAAAAAAAAATCTCTCTTCTCTCCAGTTTTAAATCTGCCGGAGCTAGATTTTGAACCCTTCTTATCCTGGAATTGCTCAATGCTAAAACCATTCAAAGGAATATTTAAAAATCTGCAAACACAATGGATGGCTTTTATGACCAGCAAGTCCCTTTCATGGTTCCTGGGGTATGTATTGTATGGTTATATATATATATATATTATGCAACTGTTTTCTTCATACATGAAATTTCTCTATTAACACCTTCCTAAGTTTTTGTGCCAATTTTTATTTATTTATTTGCTATTTGCCCTTTGCAGCTATATATATATATATTTTGCTTTCATTAGAAATCTTGCACAGAAGAATGTCGTGGAAGGCCAGTGAATGAAAGAAAAAGGAAATTTCAGGACACTGATCTGGCTCATGATTCTGAAGGTAGACTCATTACCATTCTTGTTAGCACATTTAAACATTTTTGTAGCTTTTTAGTAGCCTTTTTTTTATTTTCTTTCAGAATTGTTTCAAGACCTTAGTCAGCTTCAGGAGGCTTGGTTAGCTGAAGGTAAATCCCATTGATATAACTTTCTACATTTTTATTGTTGTTTGTTAGCTGTTGATTCTAGTTATCTGTGAAACTTGTTGCTGCCATGGCATGGCCCTTTTCTATGCCTATCTCAGCCTTATCTGCAGTGCAAGCGAATGCATAGTCTTACATTTTTCAAAATACTTGGAGTTTGTTTATTTAACAGAAACCCAGTTCATTTCTTTTTTTCATTTTTGTAGCCCAAGTTCCTGATGATGAACAGTTTGTCCCAGATTTCCAGTCTGACAACTGTAAGTCACGTTCTTACTTTGATTTTCTTGCCCCAAAGACTACAAAAGATGATAAAATAGGTGACTTGTTCCCTGTTTGTGTGTCACTTTTATTAATAAAATGCATTTCCGGTGGGTGCATGTTTGTGGGATTTGTGAAGTCCTTGTGACTTGGAAGGGATGGGACTGAATAGGAAGGGATGGTGTTAGAACAGAGGTGGGTTGCTGCCGGTTTACTACCAGTTCACAATCCATGCATGTCGGGCGTGGGCCTGATGCGCGCTACATGCGCATGTGCTGTTAAATGTAAATTGTTCTGCGCGTATGCATAAAGTGAACTACGCATATGCAGTCACTGAAATCCAAAATGACGGCAGGGCAGTGGCGAGGGAACCAGTTCAGGGGTGTGGTGGCCATGAGTCACTGCCGGTTCTGTGACCCAGTCCTGATTTCCACTACCGGTTTGGCTGAACTGTGCCGAACTGGCATCAAACCACTTCTGTGTTGAAGGCTCTATTAATAATGGCCTTGCTTTTATTGAAGAACTTTGGAGCATTTGTGCAAAAATCTTTGAGGCTGCGCCTAACCTTGATTCCCACAGAATCCTTTCAAGCCCCCATGAATACTTCATAATGTAAGAGATATTAAAATCCACTCTCACACAAAAGCACTCTCACCAGCCCTGTGCCTCTTAATTCCCTCAGTGACTCTCCTAGCTATTATAGCTATAGCTCATGAAGCTATGAAGGACAAAGCTTTGCTGGTGAAACTTGAGCAGCTTTAGGGAGTATTAGTCATTGGCAAACCATGGTTCTGTGAAGGCAGCTACCAAGAGTGCTCCCGCTGCATCGCCAAGAGATTTCTGTCTTGTCTGTAGGGCTTAATAATCCATTCCTGGACCTGTTTATACCTCTTAACACATGTTTCATGCATAGTTTTCAGCTGTGGTCTTGATGCGCTGCAAGAAATGATGTCCTTAAACATCAGTGATCCGGCAGTATTTATTTGGGACGGGGCTTCTTTCATGTTTTTGATTTTGCTTAGCTGTTCTGGTTGCCACAGTATCTAAAGGCAAAAAAAAACCATAGCCTGCAGAGGAACGGATTCTTGATTTCAGCTCTGTCACAGCATGCAGTGGAATATCTTGTGCTACAGTAAATGCAGGTTAATTATTGTCTTTTGATTGCTTTGAAGTGAGTGGGAAAGTTGCCATGAGAGCTTCTCCAGACAGGCAACATGTTTGCTGGGGTTTGCTTGTATGTGTGTGTGAAAGATTGTGTGTGTGTGTGTCCCATCCCTTCCCTCCTTTGGAGATGAAAGAGAGCCTGGAGTAATAAATTTTCTTCCTATGTTGACATTCTAGCCCAACCCTTCCAGTTCTTGCTGGGAGCAGTAGAAACTGAAGTTAGGCCGTGTGTTAGGTGGTGTGGGAGGATCTGTTGCTAGCAGAGATGTGTTCAGATACCTCTCGGCAGGCTTTGCTAGCCCAGAACCTGAAGGATTATATGAAAAAAACCAAATGTTTTCTAAAAGATGGGTGGTCCAGTAAACCTGGCTTTCTTGCATTGGAGAAGCCAAAGGTACATTAATGGTGATCAGCATTCATGATAACCATGTTAATGGCAGAAAATACTGTATTTCCATTGGAAGCAGCTTTACATCTGAATGAATGGGGTTTTGCCTGGAATAGTAATTTGTTTGGTTAACGCAGTGTTAAATCCTTCTGGATTTGGATTTATTTTTAAAGTATCTAATTAAATGGTTCAAAAATCTACACTGTACAATATGGGTACCCAAACGTCTGAGAGTCACACCCTAAAAGTAGCTAATGGAGCAGGGCAAAAATTAGAGTCAATTTATATTGTGCTAAATTTAATTAAATATAATTAATATGGCATTGTTTTCATAATTTTCATTGATCACATGAAAAGTTCAATTTAATAATACCTTTTGGAGGTCGCTGGAGGCTGTGACAGAGGTTTCCAGCTGTCACGAAGCCTTGCAACCTCAAGTTAAGACGTCCAGGTTTCAACTGGTCTATAAATTATATTATCAACAATAAATTAAGTAAACTATAACTGATCTAAAACTCAGTTCCACAGAATTCACTGCGAGGCATTAGAATAATTTGGGAAGAGTTGAGCATTGCCTTTTTTAGAACAATATCTGGAGAGGAAAATCTACAGATCAAAGATCTCTCTTGCATTTGTGAAACCCAGTAGCAGTAAAGCTCGCTATAAAAGAGAGGAATGCTGTCATATAAGAAGTAAATGAATAAAGGAGGCACCATTTGCACATTGAAAGCTTTTTTTGAAGCTCTGCTTGCATGGTGTAGATTTATAGTGTATGATTCATGGTTACAATTATTATTGTGGATTCTGGCACAAAAGTCAACTGGTATGACTATTGGGTTAATCACAAACATGTTTACTTAGAAGTAAATCCCATTTAAACTGATGAGGCTTTGTGCCAAATGAATGGATATTACATCGGCGTTATTAAGGATATGGTTGGTTCTGTCCTTGTTTTAAATGCTTGTCTGCTATTCGGGGAGGATTAGTGTAAGTGTTTTAAATGTATTTTAAATTGTGGGAAGATAATGCAAGATTTTTCTTTCTTTTGATGCTTGTGATTATATAATTGCATAAATTCAAATTCTGGAGTACCTGGAGTTTATATAGAATATTTAGAGTATAATTTTTATGAAAGCAAAGGCACCAGTATGTCTCTCTGCGTGTCTTCCTCTAATTTAAAACTGTTAAAATAGTACGAACAGCAGCTATAAGTATTTCCCCCCAATCTAGTATTTTCCAGATGTCTTAGATACAGTTTCCTTCCCAAGAAGAAAACAAGTTGAGATAGACTGCTATAAGTTAATGTGCTTGCCTTCTTTTTTTACTTAAAAAAAAAACAATTTTTGATCTTACTCTCTCTATCCTTTTTAAAGTGCTTGTATCTTAATATACATTTCCTCTTTTTAATGAAGAAAGAAAGATAAAGTTGATAGCGTTTGTTGTGATGGTTCCAAATTGTTTTCCTTCCTCGCGGTAACCATTTGATTTAGGGAAGAAAGTTTCTTTCCCTAGGGTAGCAGTAACATAACTGCATAATTAGCACTATGTGGTGGGACACACCCATTGGAGGATGAGTGCTTCTGATATTACTTGTGACAAAACTTCTCTTTTTTTTTTTTTTTGCTCCGTCTGCACAACTGCATGGCTGGGTGATCATTTACAAATTCTTAAAAGGCAAAGTATGTCTTCTACCTCGTTATTTTCTTGGATCCTCTGAATGTGAATTATCTGGAATATCCACATATAGAAAGGAGTGAGATACAAAGTACACTCCTGTAGGGTTAAAATAGTACAGGTGCTGTTAAGTAACAATAGTTCTTTTAGTGAATTGAAAAAAGTGAACTGTGACTATTTTTCACAGTGGTCATAAATAACCGTTGTGGCATCTCCATGGTTATGTGATCAAAATTCAGACAGTTGGCAACTGACTCATATTTATGACGGTTACCCTGGGGTCATGTGATCACCTTTTTGGGACCTTTTGACGAGCAAGGTCAATGGGGAAGCCAGGTTCACTTAACAACTGCAGCAAAAAAAGGTCTTCAAGTGGGGCAAAACAACTGTCTCACTTAGCAACATAATTTTCGGCCTCAATTGTGGTTGTAAGTCAAGGACTACCTATAGTGCAAATATTTTAAATAATGTTTTGATAAATAGGTAATAAAAACAAAGCAAAACTGCTTGCTTGCCTTCATAGGTATTAAGCAAAGCTCTGAAGCTTTTGTGCACTATTATAGAGGAGCAATAGGGGAAGCCAGATGTGTCTCTTGTGATAGTTCTAAATTGGGAAGGTTTTTCCCTCTCCCTAGCCCAGAAAAAGAATTATCCATTTGTTCTTTTTGAATAAGAGCAACAGAGCAGAATACCTAAGCACTTTCCCCCTAACCTCCAAATGTTTTTCATTCTGATTTATGAATTGCTTCATTTGGGCCATTGGGAATTCTTTTTTGGCTAGGGTTCTGTTTTATGGCCTGCAGTCTGGGCTTGCTCCAAAATGTATGCTGGTCATTAAAATTGCAGTGAAAATTGGCATTTTATTACTGGTCTATGTCAGGAGAATTGTTTAGTTCTGTTTCTGCTGAACAGTTCTGTTTGGCACTTTAAAAATGAAGAATTGCATTTCCTTTTCCTTGTCAGAAAAACAGGCTGCTTCTTTTGAGTTATAGTTTATTTTAAATGAAGTTGTTTTAAGCTTGCCTTGCCTTTGATGCTCTGATTCTCTACGTATATGGAGGGGATTTTCAATAAGGAAAGTTAAGCATGTGATCCTCATAAAATGGCATAATCTAGCTGTATCACATGATTCAACTGGTTATATATTTTGGCTCATTTGATTTATATAAGGAAAAAGTCGAATGAGAAGTGGCGTTTTTGCAATTCTTTAACTGGACTGAGCAACCTCCCACTAAAGGCAGTTTAGTTTTGACTCTCTTTTGGCATCAGAGAATGGGGCAAAGCCACACTGGCATAAAGTACAATATGTACAACTCATTTGATAGTTTCAGCATTATTCGCTTACTTAGCTTCTGCCTGTGTATAAGATTAAAAACCTAAGACACCATTCATCTAATAATCTTATATTCCTGACTTTCTCCTGGCTTTGATCTGATGTGATCCATCTTAATAGTTATACCAACCACTTGTCTTTTCAGATTCTAATTATAGTGAGGATATTAGAACATATGCTTTCTCAGTACATGTATGCAGACATACAAAGATGTGTGTGCATGCATACACATAAGTGTGTGTGTATAATATAATTTGAAGGCACTCCAGAACTCTTTCACTGGGTGTTGGCGTGGGGGGGTCCAGACTCAATATTGCACACCTCCAAGTCCACTTTCCTGCTATTTGTAATTATTTTTATCTTTTTATCACTGTAATTATTGCAAATTCTAGTCATGGATTAAGTTTCATTGTTTCCTTGGACTATCAAAGAAAAAAACATGATTTCTTTTTTTTTGGTCTTGGCTTATTGAAGGTTTTTGAAATATTTGGCAGCGATGTATTTAAAATACTTTTTCCCTTTTTCCTTTCAGTCCATTTGAATGTTAGCAAGAAGTTATATAAACAAGGTTAAATATCCCTGGAAGAGCCAGCTTGGTATATTAGTTAAGAAACTGGGAGATGGTGAGTTCTAGTCTTGTCTTGGGCACAAAGCCAGCTGGGTGACCTTAGGCTTCTCAGTCTGCCTCAACCCTAGGAAAGGGGCAATGGCAAGCTACTTCCAAAAAACCTTACCAAGGAAACAGGAGGGAGTAGTCTAGATAGTTGTGAGGAATCAACACAATTCCAGTTTAGCCCCTTTCCAGTTTTTGTTTTCATCCAGCAGATCTTTGCATAGGCCATTTGTTTTACAAAGGGGGGGGGGGATCATATCTCTAACTGACATATGAAAAAAATGATCTGCCCAGACAAGTTCTGGATAACTTCCTAAAATGTTTGATTGTAAATTTCTGTTACCCTTTGTATGACGAGAGCTGGCACAGAAAAGAGAGAGAAAGGATCTGGTTGATTGCTTAATTGGGCAGCAGTGAAACTGTCTCCTGTAATCTGAAGTATTTTAGGCAGTATGGATTATAAATCCTGTCATCCCAATTCAGCAAACTAAATTGTGCCCGAACAGATTTGGAAGGCAGCAGGTTGTTGACTATTGGGGGGGGGGGGGGAGTTTGTAGGTGTTAAAAAAAACTTTGCCTACTGAACACAATGATGCCTAAGATTTGTGTTTATTCAGGTTTAAATGTATATGAAAATTTCTGAATTAGTCCTAGAATTTATTTAAATTTAATAGAAGACAATGCTAGCTAAACAATTTTCCATCAAAATTTCATTAAGCAATGTAATTAATACTTCGTTGCTCAGTCTCACAGCATCCCAAATCAATAGTTCCTCTTTAATTAGTATTAATGTTCCTTATCTAAGAACAAATGCAAAATAATGCACAAAAATAATAGCTGGTTGCTCTTTTCATGATCCATTTTAGCATGGTAATTTTTGCATCAAATTCAAAATGTGGTAGAGTGTAATTTAAAAAATAGCCAAGAGTGATTCCTGAGTTCATGTCCAGTTAATACCCTAATTCCAGCCTAGATCAGACTTAAAAACATAATGAATATAAAGAAACATGGGTTTCTTTATATTCATATCCATTAATCATTATAATTCATTCAATTATAATCAATTATACATCCAATAATTTGCGATAAGGCACTGTTCTGAGGAGGTGAGCAATGGGTGGAGCTGTACACTGTGATGGGGAAGGGTGAGGAGACAGTGTGTAAGATGATTTGATGTATATACTTATAATTATCTCACAGCACTTAGGGTTGTTTCCAGTGATAAAACAATAATTTAAAAAGCATTAACGAAACATTAAAACAAGCTTAGAACTAAAAGATTATTATTAATGGTAAAATTATTTAAGCAACTTTGATAGGGTCATTCAAATATCAAAATAACGCATTTAGCCACTTTCTACAGAAAGAGAGTTGCCTGTTTTTCCAAAGCTCTGATGCTGCTATTGAAAAAGTTTGTCATAAACATATGGTCTAGCAACTTCACACGGTTAGCAATCACTCACTCCTCAGCAGATCTCAAATTGTGATATGGTCAGTACTGAATGAGGCACTGTTTCAGATATCCAGGTCCAAAGCCATTTGAGATAAAGATAAATACAAAGATAAAGGTCAGCATATTAAATTGGGCCTGGTATACTGTTGAAAGCCAGCGTTATACCTGCAGAGCAGAAATAACATATTCCCACATTCTGTGCCCATATCCTTTCCTGGCTGCAATATCCTGCACCAACTGTAGTCTCAACTGACTTCAACAGCAGCTGCACATCAAATGGATTAGAATAATCCAGCCAGAAGGTTACCAGTCTGTACATTGCTAAGGTCAGGCTATCTTCATCCAGTAATGGCAGGAGTTAACTTTACCAGTTGTACATAGGTGCTCCTGGTCATTAAGGTCAAATTTACATCCATTGACAATTTGAAATCCAAGAGCACTCCCAAATCCTACGTGTTGGACTACATGACAGGAGTAAGGAATGGGTAATCTGGAAGAGTCTTTTAAAAAAACCTTTTCTCTTTATGTTAATAGGGACTGTACTCTGTTCCAACCTTGATTCCATCACAATCATTGGGAATATTGTAGCTGTAGTCTAATTTAACCCAGCTGTAATCTGGAACCCAAGATTGGGAGCTATTCTTGTAGACTTTTTGCCCCTTCAAGAACCTATTTTTTTTTGCTCTTACTTTCAGCAACCAAACCTCTCTGCCAATTATTCGTGCTGTGGTAGTTCTTGAACAAAACAAGTGTGTTACACTGGGATTGTAGTTTGAACTTCTTAATTCTTGTCATAAGTAGGGATACAAGAACTGCTGAAAGGAATTGAGGGAGTACGACATCCACAAGCAATAAGACAAATAAGCTTAATGGGCAGCAAAGAAAAAGTTACTTTTTAAAATATGTTTTAGGGTTTTTTTTCTTTCTCCTTGTCAAGGGGCATTTCCGGACCTCACCACAAGTTATGTTGCACAATCATTTGGGTTTGCAGCGAACTCTGTGAAATAGCTAGCTCCTTCTTATTTATTCAGGACATTTCTTCAGTGTTTGAATTCCTTACATAAACATCCACAGTACAAGCTCCTCTGTGTAGGACAGCTGGTCTCTGTTATAATCTTAAGTATCATTTCCCTTCTCCTGATTGGTAGTGCTCAGCTGTGAGGATAGAGGGTTTTTTGTGAATGGATGGAGTATTCCAAATTGGTTGTGAATGGAGGGCGGTGCCTTCTTTCAGCCTCCCTCCCCCCCTTCTTCAATGAATAACTAAGCTCCATTGTGCTGCTGGCAGAAAAACAACAGTTCAGACAACACCGAGGTTGTTGGAAAGAAACATGCTTGTGACTGACAGCTGGAACACCTCCAATGTGAGTTTCCTGCTGTTTGCTGTTCAGCAAGGCCCTGCCTAATAGGAAGAGGGTGGGGAGAGGGGAGAGGGTAATTTTAAGGGAAAAAATTAACACTTGAAATACCAGAAGACAGCCAATATGAATGGTGACTAGAGACATGTACTGTAATTCTTTTTAAAAAAAAAAACAGGTTTTGATCACCTACAGTACACTATTCATTGATTTGGTGGGAGACAAAAGATAGCTGGAGCCTTTCCTTGAAAATGAATTCTGGTCTTAATTTTGCCCTTGAGAAATATTGTATGCCAAGAAGCTCTGAGATCTCCTGTTTTGTCTTCCTACATAATTAATTATTTGGATAAGTCCCACTTCTGTCACTCAGATTCATTCCTGGGAAGTGATCCACAATGCAGGAGTCAGAGTTTCTAAATCTCTTGCAAAACGAGAGTACTAATTGTTAGTGATGCCCGAAAGCTGTCGCATCCAGGCAATCTGCTTGTGGTGTAATAGCTGTATACTTAGTCTTAGGGGATGGGGTGGATAATACTCCACTTCTGGCCAAGTAAAGCTGTTTTGTAAAAACACTATTTAGGTAGAAAATTCTGATGCATATGCCTTTTCCTTAAATGTTTTCTCCTAGAAATTATGTTATAGCAATAGCAGTTAGACATATACCGCTTCATAGGGCTTCCAGCCCTCTCTAAGCGGTTTACAGAGTCAGCGTATTGCCCCCAACAACAATCCGGGTCCTCATTTTACCCACCTCGGAAGGATGGAAGGCTGAGTCAACCCTGAGCCAGTGAGATTTGAACAGCCGAACTGCAGAACTGCAGTCAGCTGAAGTAGCCTGCAGTGCTGCATTTAACCACTGTGCCATCTCGGCTCTTCCACTGCGCCACCTCGGCTCTTTAAATATGTATTGATTGTTTTAAAAGTTAAAGGTATCAGAGCTTCATGGATTAATAGTAGGATAATGGCACATGTGTATGTCTATATGTGTACATTAACATTTTTGGGTATTTCCAAAAGTGAAGCCATTTAGTCATCAAAAGAGGGCCTATTGCACGTTTCTCCTCCTTTTGAATTACCTGGATTAAGGACCTAGGTAATCATCTTCTCAATGGTGTCCTCATTTTATAGAATACCCTCCCCAGTAGTATGGATAGCCCTGTCCCTGCTGGTCTTTCATGAAGAAACTAAAGCAGTTTTATTTGATCCTGGCTTAAGCCCTTATATTAGGTAAATTTCATAATTGCTGGTTTTTAATTGTAACACCTTTACTGTTTTCAATGACTTTCATCTTGTTTACTTGCATTGTTTACTGTGCTTAGAGTATAATTAGTTACTATTGACTTTTAATGATATTAATTTTAATTTTACTGTTTACAATAAGAATTTTGTTTCTGTATTTGATTTCCTTTTACCCCACCCAGACTGCTAAAATAGATTACAATAATACTAAATAAATTATATGTTCTTTCCTTACGTAATTTGAAATTTTCCTAAAGAAATCTATAGAATGAGTGGAAGTAGGAATGTACATTCTTTTAATGTTTCAGACTAAGTTCAGGACTTGCTAGCTTTCAGGTTATTTAGAGATTGAATAATTGAAGTAGGAAAGTGTACTTCCAAAATCTAGAAATTGAATAAATATACCGTGTTTCCCTGAAAATAAGACAGGGTCTTATTTTCTTTTGACACTCCCCCCAATAAGTGCTTGGCCTTATTTTGGGGGAGGTCTTATTATTTTTGAGGTGCAGGAGGTGGTGAGTGTGGTCACCTCATGGCTGCTGTGTGTTGCAATATTTTCACGGAGGGCTTATTTTAGCGCATGCGCTCAAAAGCCCGACTGGTCTTATTTTTGGAGAAACAGGGTACTTTTTTTCCAAATGCTCTAAACATTTGGATAATTGAGGTATGGGTTACAAACATTGCATGCACCAAGTTCCAGGTTCAATTTCTTGCAGTTCTAGATGGACTGGGAAGAGAACCCTTATCTGAATATTTGAAGATCAACTAACACATTGTGCTGAGCTAGTTTCCCTAAACCCATAATTCAGAGACTATGCAAGTTTCCCAAGTCTTTTTACCTCTTCTGCGCCTTCCCAAATTGTGCTGCTAAAATTCAGCAGTCAGTGGGACAGAGATGGTTTGTTTGCTTTCCTCCAAATTAGAACTAACATGGGCAATTGTCCAACAGATTAGCCTATCTGTTTTTAATTTTGAAAGAAGGCCAAAAATCTCAATCCTGCCTCTTACAACTTTGTCATCCTCTTTTTTCCGGTGGCCTTTGGTGCCACTCCAAAATTATAACCTTGTCTCACCTGTGTTAAGTCTTACTTAACAATGGTTTGTTGAATAATTCAAAACTGCTTAGGCTGCAACTTGGGATAAACCACAACTCATATTTTATAAACCATATTAGCTGTGTTTACACAATCCACAAAGTCAGAAGCAGATCATCTTGTGTGGTAGTGTAGCATATGAACCTGTTCCATATATACAATATGGAGTTAGGTGGTTTAATAGACTGAATGCTACATAAGTGCTATGTCGTTTCTTTCTTTTCCCTTTTGCTGAACCAACGTTTCAGGTAAAGCATTTTTCTTGTGAGGGGAAAAACAGCATTAGTTCCACTTTGAAATGTATCCAGCTAGATGCTTGAACAACTCATTCTTGGCTTGAGGCTTTTTCCAGTACCACGATAAATCTGCCATGTAGTTGTTCTCCAAAGGTGGGGGGAGCATTGAAGACAAGTTCCTATAAGGATAATTAGCTCTAGTAGGAAATGAGGAGCGTCGCTAAGATTGAAAGCAGCTATAGGAATCATAATGAAGCAAGTGCTGGGGAACAGATATGTGATAACACAGCTAAATATTGGGTTGTACATATGGGTATTCTCTTAAGATACTTTGATAATATAGAAGTAATTGCATTGAACTATTCTCCCTGGCAACCTTCCCTTCCCTGTGGCCCTAAGTATAATTTACCCTTTGCTATGATTGAAGCAATGGTTAATCCTCGAAATGCCTTTTTTGGTCCTCCACATTTAACGCCAGCTTTTCAGGGTGTGTTCAGATTGGTGCACAAACAAATCCCAGTTGGACTTAAATGGCAGAGTACAGCTGATCAGCATATAAATGATGAATAGTCAGAGATGCTATGTGCATCATCTTTCCATGGGTGCTTGCCAAATGCTAACTTGTATTGAGAAGAAGCAGGCAAGACTCACATGTCCTCTGCTAATTTCTGGCATCAGTCTAACTGGGCATGTTCCTTTTCCATCTTGTTTTGTATTGTAGCTATAAAAGATTGCACTTAAGAGCCTCCCTTGAAACAAAAAGGCTGTTATTCTATCTTAGAGTCAAAGTACTTATGCTGACCTGCAATACATCTTTAAATCAACAATTTCTTATCCAACATGATGGCAAATCTGATGTTTTCCAGGGGATTTGGGTTGGGTTCCTTAATAACTAAGACTGATGAGAATTGAAGTTCAAAGTGTCTGGAGAATAGCATCTTTAGGAAGTGTGATGTATTCACTGGCACCTCATGAAGAAAGCTACATAATATCAAATTCTGCAATCTATGTGGCTTCAAAAAATACCTTCCAGGCCTGACTGTATACATGATCCAGTTTACATTTCTTCAAGCGTACAGTACACTTGCCTAAGTGGGAATGTTTCCCCCCCCCCATTAAAAAAAAGCCCAGTATAAACCTTAAAAGGAGAGAAACATACTGTAAAGGTCATCTGCTTTCTATTGGTGTGCCCAAATAGATGATCTCATGCTGCCCAATAGGAGCATCTCTGCTACCCTGTAGATGATAAGTAGGGGAAAGCAAGCACCCACAGAACAATATGTTTAATATAGACACCAATCCATAGTTAAAATAGCCATCGGCTAAAATAAAGAATCTAATCTATGAGAATCTAAAGAATCTAAACCTGTGAGAACAAATTGTTGACAGAGGCTTTGCTACAAACAGAACGGACCTTCCCAGTTTGACTTGGCAGTATTGTTGAATCCACATAATCCTGGTTTAGTAACTATCATGATAGATTTAGTGTGGCTGCTTTTTGTTGCTGCAGTTTTAGTACAAAGAAACTATGTTTATGCCACTTGCATTGGGCGCTCAAACTGTCTTGTGTAATAATACAAAGATACCACTGTCCATATAGTGCTCCAAGTACTTTTCAAAAAACCTGATCCCAGGGAAGCTTTTGTTGAGTTCAGAGCTGTGTATTTTTAGAACCAGTTAAGCTGGAGTTGTCATGACTAGTATTAAAGCAAGGTGTTTCTTCCTAATGAGGTCATTTCCTACTTTGGAATTGATCTCCCAGCCTTGGCATGGATAGATTATTCTTCTTGTCAAATCTTGCTTAAAAACGGCAATGCCGTGAAAAATAATTCCCTCTCAAAGGTATGTGGGAATGTCAGGATACCTTATTTGAAAGATGCAGTTGCCAGCATTTTTTTCCCTTTCAATGGCAAATGAGGATGGGCACTTTCTCAAATCAGTTAGATCTCCTGGCATTTGCACAGTGTTTTGTTACATCGGCATAAAGACAGATTCAAGGTGCAAAGTTGCATTGCATCCTTTGCAATGGTTATACTGCATTTAATTGAATGTTCTTCTCCCACCATCTTATTTTCATTTTTTTTTAAGTTTTAAACAGCTGTGACATTATTTTAATTGTTGGTTGTATGCCACTCAGACATTTTCTGTGAAATAGGCAGCCATATGATTTTTTTAAAAAAAATAAATGTATGCACACATACCTACAGTGATCTCAGAAATCTGTGTACCTCATAAAGTATTATTTATGAGTACTGGAATTCGTGGATTTAACTTCTTTTGCTTTTTATTAAGTTGGGGTTAGGCTTAATATTTCAATAAATTGTTCAAAGTGTGCTTATTCAATTCTTTGTTTTCTAGTATTATTCCTTTTGTCCAATACTTAGCTGCAGTCAAGCATGGTGTTATTTTCTAGTACTACTCAGGTTGTACTTTATGTTGGGAAGCTGGATTGGCATTAGAAGAAAAAGATGTTTGAGCTCCATAGTTCTACTGAAATTTCATTCCAGATTTGCTTCTGAGTGTAGTATCAAAGCGTACACTATCATATTCCAAGTTCGCTTGTGCTCACAATTTTGTGCTCTTGGTTTCCCTTATTAACTTGGACAGAACTAACTTCAGGAATGCGAAGTCAAAAATCTTTCTTATTCTGGACAATTGCCAACCCAATTCTCATTAGTGGCCTTATTTTTTCCTCTACTTCCTTTCATATTGCTGTTGCAACTAGTTTTGTTTGCTGCTACTCAGCACTTAATTTTTCTTTTCTTTTCTGGGTATTAACATGAAGAAACGTTGTGTCATTTATAAATTCCCCATAGGAACAATATATAATTATAGAAACTAAAATATGCACTCCTGTAAGATTCAGTAACATTTTAAAGAAAATATGTACTATATGCTGTAACTCAGGACCTATAAGTAATATGTGGTTGTCTGTATGTAATGAATGTAGATAGGAATTTAAGTTACACATCATGTATCTAGTTTATGACACATGCGTTGATTTTCTTCCATTGTTTTTAATCCAGTGGTACTTCATGCGCCACCACCAGCTAAGATTAAGAGAGAACTACACAGCCCGTCTTCAGAGCTGTCCACCTGTAGTCATGAGCAGGTGCTCTGTGCTAACTATGGAGAAAAGTGCCTCTACAATTATTGGTATGTAGAATCAGTTTGCAAAAGCACTGTTAAATGATTGACAGTTCCTAGGAACTGAACCAGACCCATTTGAATAAACAAAGAATTTCCATCCATTGATTAAAAATATTAATCGGTTACATCGACAGTTTAATCAAGAATTGATTAAAAACACTTGAAAGAGAGTTGGAGTAGGAAAATAGGAAGAATAAAAAGTAGTATTGGTACTGCTTTGGCAAGACGGCCCCATGATAGCATTTTTTGTATGGTTGGATAATTTATTATAACTTTGTTTTAATATTTAGTTGCTTGATTTCTGGGGGGAAATGTGCAAACAGTAGACTTAGACCTTTTTGTCTTACAAAATGAAACCACTACTTTGGCAAGCTATGCCAAGACAAGCCACCTCCCAGGAGAGCTGCTCCTGAAGCCTTATAAGCTTAATTATTTACCTGGAAAGCTATTGGCAACTTGATAGTAGCATCTATGCTCAAATGCAAGGCACTGGGCATAGATTTGGATTCCTGTGGCCTTCCTCTGGCCTCTTCCAATGCAGTATAACTCAAATCAGATAGCTTGAGCAATGGGAAGCTGTTTTGATGGGGGAGTATCATATTTTTCAGAGTATAAGACACACCTTTTTTCCTAAAAAAAGAGGGTGAAAATCTGGGTGCATCTTATACACCGAATACAGCATTTTTTTGCCTCCCAAAGCCCCGACCCTTCACCAAAATGGCCGTTCATACCCATGGAGGCTTTCAGAGAGCTCCTGGGGGCTGGGGAGGGCAGAAATGAGCAAAAAAGGGGGTGGTTTTGGCCCCCCGGCCCCCAGCAGCACTCTATAAGCCTCCATAAGGCTATGCAGGCAATTTTTTTGACAAAAATGGACCCATTTTCATGAAAAATGGGCTGTTTTTTGCTTGTTTTTGACCACCCCCCAGGAGCACTCTGCAAGCCCCCCCCCCGGCTATTCATGCCTTTTTGGGGGAGGGAAAGGGCCCCTTTTCGGGAGGTTTGCAGAGTGCAAAAACTTTCATTTTCCTTTTGGAAAGCTCTTTAACTGATTGATGAGAATTACATTGATCAAGTTCTGTGCCAGCAGAAACATCTACCTATCTACTGTATTTCTCTCTATCTCTATTTCTTTCTGTCTATCCCTCTACCTACCTACCTACCTACCTACCTACAGACACTCTCTCTCCCTACGTATCTACTGTTTCTCTATCTCTCTCTTTCTCTCTCTCTCTCTCTCTCTCTATCCCTTTATCTACCTACCTATCTAGCTACCTAACTACTCTCTCCCTACCTATCTACTGTATTCCTCTCTCTCTCTATCCCTCTACCTACCAATCTACCTACTCTCTCTTTCTCTCTCCCTATCTACTGTATTTCTCTCTCTCTTTCTATTTCTCTTTATCCCTCTACCTTCACACTATCACTCTCTATCCCTTTACCTACCTAACTACTCTCTCTCCCCCCCTACCTATCTACTGTATTTCTCTCTCTTTCTCTCCCTTTCTCTCCCTATCTACCTACCTACTTTTTTTTACATTTGCTTCTTCAAAACCTTGGTGTGTCTTATACTCTGAAAAATACGGTAATTGTAACAACTCTATTCTGTATTCTGAATTGTTTACCTTGCTAACCCCATGCCTTTTTGTAACATCACCCACCCACAAATCATTGTAAGTTCTAACATGGCGCTTCTGATATTCTAAAATAGCTTCCTTCAACCTAGTGCTTTTGAAGTTATGTTAGAGTGGCAGCTGCCAAAGTAGCATTAAACACTTTTATAAGTCATTAAGCTAGGGAGAGCTGCTATAACCCAAGAAATAATTTCAATATTTACTGGATTAATACCTGTTGTACCTAGCAGTCTTGTTCATAGAGATAGTAATGGCTCTGTATGTTGCCAAAGGTTTAAACTAACTTTATTTAATTATTGCAAGTAATTGCAAGATTTTCACACAAGTGTATATGAGTGCACACTCATAGGGGTAGGTGGTAGGAATTGCACCAGGGCAACCTGCAGAATGATTGGTATCAGTCCTGTTTGCTCTCCTGATTAAAATTGGTTCTTAATTATTCGAGGTGGGGACAAAGGGGGGGAGGGAAGGCACTTGTGGGGGAGGGATTTGTTCCTTAGGAAAGAAGAGAATGCACACAATCGGAAGCTACAATTATGCCTGAGAAAATTGTAAGAAAAGTGTTTTAAAATGAGCCCTATGACTCAGCCTGTTTGTCGCTTACTTGAAGTACAAAGATTCCCTTGGGCCTGTGATCGGCCTTAACTGTTACTTCCTGACAACCATGAAATGCAAACAACTCCCAACTGTCAAGGACTTGAAGCTGAAGCTGAGTAAATGGTTCCTGCCTGTTTTAAATTGTGCTTCTTTTCTCTTCTTTTTTTCTCTGCTCTCTGAACAGTGCCTATGATAGGAAGCCCCCCGTTGGGTTCAAGCCATTAACTCCGCCCACTACCCCAGCTTCACCTGCACTTCAGAGCGGCGCCCTTCCGCCTCCACCTCTGCCCGCCACACCTGTGCAGACTCCTGCACATGTCAACCCAGCAGGCCCATTGCAGGGTGCCCCTCCTCCCACCCCTCACCCTCTTCAGGAACCAAGGCAGCAACCCTTTGCTATACCTCGACCACCTCATCAGCCTATCCAGATGCCAAAGATAATGCCTGAAAACCAGTACCCAACAGAACACAGGTAAAGGGGGTGGGGGCTTCCCCCCCACTTGGAGGATGTTTTTTTCTGGTCCAAAGGCCTTGTGACCTGACAGACATCATATTTTGCTTGCTCATTCTATATCCCATTTCTTGAGTTGAAAACGGTGTGTGTGTGTGTGTGTGTGTGAGAGAGAGAGAGAGAGAGAGAGAGAGGGATCATCTTCCTCACATTCTCTTGTCCAGTTTGTCCCACAACAATTCCATGAGGCAGGCTGGGCTGTGAGAGGGTAAACTGGTTGAAATTACCCAGGGAGGTGCTAAGGTTGAGTGTGAAAATGAAGCTGAGCCCCTCAGGTTCTGGTCTGTTGGTATTGCTGAAAGTGTATCATTCTTTTGATACATGTCTGCCCAAAAACCCAGATTATTGTCAAAAAAAATTTACTATAAGAATGCACACATTTTAATCTCTATATTCTCAGGTTGTTCGAGAATGTTCCCTCTGATTCATTTAAGTTGGGAAATATATCTAAAATGGGATCAACAATTCAAATTTCAGATCAATAGTTCATACTTTCTTTTCCTTGTTCAATAGTTAAGGAAGCCAGCTACTTCTTGGCAGTATATATAGACTGATGATGTTAAAGAGTTAAGTGGCTGACATTCTGAATGAATCATTTTAATCAATGGCCCTTGGCCTTTTTCTTCACTATACACATTGTATTACATGTAATTTATTACATTTATTATTTGATTTTATTTAGAACCATCAGAGGAAAACATGATCTTGACCTTATAAAATATTTACTGGTCAATATTTGAATCTTCCTCTTTGAAATATGCAACATGTTTTTATAGCCTGCCCTTCTGTGAAACTTTCAAGAGACTTCACCATTTCAGAATGTTAATCAAACAGACTGAAATTATTTTAAATGTTATGTCTTGTTCGTCAGAAGACATATTAATACTAATGACCGGAGTGATATTTGCCATTGTTGGATTTTTCATGAAATTTATCCTATTTTTTTCACATTTTTCAATGTTTCAGATCTGGATATTCTTACCCAAATAGGAGGTTGTGTTTTCAAAATACTCTAGGCTAGCATGTGATTGAAAGACAAGACATGTTAAAGCTTAACAAGATGGGATTACTTACCCCCCAAAATATGTTCATATTTATGACAAATCTCCATCCAAGTTCCTTAAATAAATTTGGTTCCTCTCTATTGCCAGAACCTCAGGTTGCTTTTAAGACTGCCAGTCATATCTCCCAGTCCCTAAGTTCCCAGTGACCTTAAAGCTATTCGGCTTGATTCCATCTGGAAGTTCCTCTTCCTGGAGAAAGCATACCAGTGCAATTCTAGAGTTACATTTGAGAAGGTTAGAAGGACACAGATCGGAAGTAGCATAATCTGGGCCTGTCAGCTGCAGTAGGTCATATTTCAAAGCTAAATTAAGGTCATGTGCCTCTGGAAGCTTGGGAAACAAATTGATTGATCACAATCACTTTTCAAGGTGCAAGGATGTGAACGGATGTGCCTAATTTACTACTGTAGCCTCCGAGAGTTCAAAACCAAGAATATTGGGATTTTGGTTGCATATTTGTTTAGTCTCCACTGAAATTCACCCGGATTCCTCAAAACCAAGATAGCAGTTGCAGAACTTAATTTTTGCAAAAACATAAGTTCTAACATTACTTTTTTTAAAAAAATGTTTTGTTTTGTGAAGCATCTAGTTATATTTATATAAAAATAATTTTTGGTGCATGTAGATGCAACCTCTGTGTATTCCATACAATCCACAAGCATTTCGGATCATGCATAATTTTTTCAGCAACTGATGGCTAAAACATTTAATCCTTAGTTGTTTTGAGGCAAAATAGCAGCTATATATAATTTGGAATTATATAGACACATGCTTGCTTTGTTGAAATGAAATGCATATAGTCAAACTTATCATTTCCTATTCCTTTGGCAAAAACAAACTACTCGTTACTTTTAGTGAATACATGTTTGTCCAGATGAAGGTCATATTTGCTACAGATAAGTTAGTTCATTCCCCTTGATTCTGCTCCTTTAGACTGTCTGACAATTTAGTTCTCTCCTGGTACTACTTTGATCCAATTCAGCTGCTTTTCATTAAACATTAGACATCCAGATTTTGTTTTGAAACAATATTGAAGCAAATAAAGTAAAGAAATAAGTATTAAACATTGAAAATCTAACAATATTCTGTATCAGATTATATAGTTTCACTTTGGGATAAGAGGGTGTTTTCTTGGCAAGTCTTATCCATCTTTGCCCTAATTACTGAAAAATATAGTTCCTGTCCCTATTGGGTCCTTTTCTTTTCATATAGGATTTCTTCCAACAGGCTTTTTCTGTACTAGTGTATAGCTTTCATTGTAAATACCCTATATTTTATTGTGCTAATAGCAATAGCACTTAGACTTATGTACCGCTTCACAGTGCTTTACAGCCCTCTCTAAGAGGTTTATAAAGTCAGCATATTGCCCCCAATAATTTGGGCCCTCATTTTACCCACCATGGAAGGCTGAGTCAACCTTGAGCCTGGTGAGATTCAGACTGCCAAATTGTAGGCAACCGAAGTAGCCTGCAGTACTGCATTCTAACCATTGCTAACCACTGCTCTTTATGCATTAAAAGTATACATATATATAGTTTTTATGGGTTGTGTTGCTTTTAAAACAGACAAATGTTAGATCAAATTTACAGCTGAGAAAGACAACATAAAAAGATATGGTTGTCTGCAAAATGGTTCATTTAGCAGCTTTGATGAAGGCAACGTTGTATGTTCTCCATTTGGTCATGTTACCATTATATCTAACACTTTTTCTTTCAATGACAACAAGCTGCTGTTGCTACATTGCACCCAGCTCTTATTACTAAAAGTGGGCTATGAAGGGCCTCTGCTGAAATTGCGTTATGCACCCATGTTTACCAGGATTTTATTTATTTGGATGCTGCCCATCTAACTATCAAACTCCTCTTTAGATAACTTAAATCAGAAGCAAATCTCTAGTAGGTCTAGATTCTGATAAGAGTAAATGATAATTCTCTCTCTTTCTCTTGTTCATTCTCATCAAGGTTTCAAAGACAGATGTCTGAACCTTGCCACCCATATCCTCAGCCAGGGCTTTCTGGAGACAACCGCCCTGTCTACCACCGGCAGATGTCAGAGCCCCTTGTCCCTCCTAATGCCCATCCTCCTCAGGGATTCAAGCAAGAGTATCATGACCCACTCTATGATCATGGGGTACCAGGTATTCCAGGCCCCCCAGCTCATGGATTCCAGTCTCCAATGGGAATCAAGCAAGAGCCCAGAGACTACTGCATTGATTCAGGTGAGAGTTAAAATTGAATTCCTCCAAGCTGCATGAAAATTGAGACTTGTTCTTCGTCCTTAGCCTGTAGCACACAAAGCAGTCTTTGTACCACTGGTGTTCAGCAGCTGGCTAATGGAGTATGACAGTGGTTCCCAAGAGCTGGCTGGAGAATTCTAGGAGTTGAAGTCCCCAAGTCTTAAAGTTGCCAAGTTTGGGAACCACTGGAGTATGAAATAAACCATGTTGCACCATTAATGCAAGGATTGACAACTTTTCTTCCTCTGGGGCACCCACCACCATTTTCTACCAGCATTTGCATATCTTAAAACTATTGCCATCTCTCCCTTCCCCCCCCCCCCCATCATTAGTAAACATTCTACCAAGATACACACATTCATATAGTTTACAGGCATGTCAAATGCTTTTTCTTGTACACAAACATAGCATAAAATTTATTTTACTTTTCAAGGTGTTGCTATCTTGACAATCAAAACTAATCTCTAAAATGCTCCTTTCAGCATTTTAAATTCATCCCAAATCATTTCGTCGCTTTTATTCCCAGTTACATTCACTCTGCTGAGGGTTGCTTTAGCTTTTTTCAATCACCTACATACTTTTTTTTTTATTTAATCAAAATCATTTTGTTGTGCCTTGTGCTCTTTTCATCTTAATCATTCCATGGTCTCTCTGATGACATCTTACATATTTCTCTATGTACACATTCTATATTATCTTTCATTTTATATTTCACTAAACAATCATTTTCATACTTCCCATAGCCATAGCTGTATACATCTCTGTGGCACTTTGTAAACTTTTCTCACTTTGTTCAAAATAGCTTCTAAATGCTTTTGCCTTACATCCGCCTTGCATTTATTCTGTTAAATTACTCTAGCTTTGAATAAATTTCATTCAGCATTACCTTCTTTTCCTGCAGTTGTTCTTGATTTTATTCTTGTCTTTCACTTTCTTTTCCATTTTCTTCAAAGTTCACCTACAAAAAATAATTGTCCATCCTTTATTCATCATCTTGATACCTTTTACTAATTATTTCCATCTTTTACCATATTCATTTCCTTTATATACACTCTTTTGCAGCCAAGCCTCAGTGTTATCCCAATAATACATATAAGGAATTCTAATATAGAGATTATATTGCAAGGCAATATTGTTGCCTCCATTCCACAAAATGGAAGGTACATGCCAGAACTCCTCAAAGTAAGTATAGTGGCAGCTGCTTCTCTCATTCTTGCAAAACAGGAATATCAATAGTTCTCCTTTAATGACTGACTCACTGAGCAACCATTCACATTTACAACGGTAATGAAAAAGTATCTTTGCAACTAGTTCTTGCATTTATAACTTTTCCATATCTGTAAAGCAAAGGAAATCTGAAGTAAGATTATAAGCATAGTCTCAGTTTCACTTAGTAACCACTTTGTTTAACAACTGAATTGATAGTTCCAATGATTATAGATTCATATTTGTAAATAATAGAGAACTATTAAAAAAACAGTTGTTATCCTAATATACATGTTCTAGCCAGTGTACCTGCTTCTCCTCCATCTACTAAATTGGTTTTTTCCCCCCTACTGTTTCTGTCCATCTGTCCGGTGAAGTGGAAAAAATAAAAGCTGGTTTTTGTAGCAGCATTTAACCTAGTTAGAACATAAGACTATATTTTTCTATCTTGTGAAAAGAGGCATTCAACAGATGTACGAGGATTTAAATTTATTCTGAAAAGCCATTACACAGAGGGAAAAGCAGACAGCAATTCTGCACATTTGTGTGCAAAAGCTCTTCCATTTTCTGTTTGTCATAAAGTATCTCTGAACTTGTAATCGACATTGGATTGCTCCTAAACACTCACCTTGGATCAAGGGATGGGAAGGAATTCTGGTTAGGTGTTAGTTGCAGCTGTTCCTGATGCAAAGCTGACTACATTACTACAAATCTCCTTATGTCTAAAAATACCAGGACCTCTTAGAAGCTAAGTGGAACAGATGGCAGAAGATCTAAAGTTAAAGGATTTTTTTCTCTTCTTTCCCTGCTTCTCATGTGTTGTCAGGTGGAATGCAAAACATGAAGCCTATCTTTTAAATGTGCATTTTGAATACCATTTGCCAATCTATTCTTCAGGTTCATAAATACTTCTTCCAGGGACTGTTGAAAGGGGATGCAGGAGGCTTTGCCCTTTGGGGAAAGACAGCTGCAGTAGGGAGGTAGATTGCATTACCACTTCCAGGAATAATATGACACACCTGATTTTCAAGGGACTATATTATTTATTGTTCACAGATCCAAGGTATTCCCTGTTTAGATATTGATTCATCATGATTTACTGCAGTGTCCCAGTAGGTAAATAAACAAAGCACCAAGGGAGGAAGGTTAAATACTTCTCATCAGAGGCCTAAACTTTTGTGCTCAGAGAATGTGGACATATTATGGGAAAGAACGAAGTCCATTTTTAATGCATGCCTCACATGCATAAAATGAACCTCTAATTAAAAGGATCAGATAGAAG
Organism: Thamnophis elegans; assembly: GCF_009769535.1. Lineage (NCBI taxonomy): Eukaryota > Metazoa > Chordata > Lepidosauria > Squamata > Natricidae > Thamnophis > Thamnophis elegans. The sequence goes on along the minus strand of NC_045550.1, from coordinate 29,655,187 downwards.
GCAATGGGAAAGATCTCAGCTTGACAAGCCAATACTGATTAAAATAGTATTACAATAGATAAAATGATTCTGCGTAAAAAAAGATTCACATGTTTAAACCTTCATTTGTTTTTCTTGTTCATGCATGGAAAGTTGAAAACTGCGTTTGGAACATGATTTCACTATTAAATATTTACATCTCTGGCCTGAATATTTTTTATATATTTTGCTTATCTAAAGAGTTTGCAGGCGTCCTAGGAATGTTAATAAGTGAACGTTGAGATTATGGGAATTTTATTAGCATTTGTTTTGAGAAAATATGAGTCATTAATTATAGGAATTGCTTCTAAACATGTATTTGTGCCATAGTGCCACTCAGATATTGTGTGTTAAACCAATTAGCCTGGTTAGATTCTCAATCATTTGAATCTTACTGTACTTCTACAGCTGATTAGTAATATTGGGGGTTTAGGATTGGAGGTACTATGGTAAGAGAAAGATCTTTTCAAAACATGCTTAAATTCAATACATCTAATGCCGTAAAGTATTCATCTCAATGATGTCTGAGGGAAGGTTCATCAGAATCTAACATGTACTCATTTGGACACATAGGTTCCTGATGTAACTTGCAAAGCCAGGCTATCCTGTGGTTTCATTCAACTTCTTTTGGTTGGAAGTTGGTTGATTCTCGTATCTTTCAGACGTGTTACTGTACAGTCCAGTGGTGGGTTTCAAAAAATTTTGGAACCTCTTCTGTAGGTGTGGCCTACTTTCTGGGTCCACTGGTGGAACTTCTTCTAACCGGTTCGGTAGATTTGACGAACCGGTTCTACCGAATAGGTGCGAACTGGTAGGAACCCACCTCTGGTGCAGTCCTATTCATTTTTATTTGAAATGCACCCTATAACTTTCTACTGGCCTTTCCTTCCAATAAATATACGCATGAGCATTTTCACGGGAACTGGATATCGTTTTCTTGGTTGAAAGCTATATTCAGAAAATTGCTTAGGAACCAGGCAATGAAGTTTAATATTATTTTTCTAACTAGAGTAGAAATGCTTAGATTTACCATTTGTATACATGCGACCTTTTCTGCCCACTACTTCACTTGAACAAAAATTAAAGTGTGTATAGTTTAGTCTGGAATTTACTCAGGCTTCTCTTTTTTCCTTTATTTCTTTATTCTTTTAGAAGTGCCTAACTGCCAATCAGCGTATGCTACAGGAGGGGGATACTTTCCCAACAACCATGATGGTAAGTAGTCACATTAATACACTCATAAAGCACAATTCAGAGTAATATAGGATAAGGAATGCAATAGCTATTAAGAGAATGGGGAATGTTGCTCACCTCTAGTTATGCATTGTTACTGGTGGACAAATGTGATTAATCTTTTAAGGCTTACTCTGAGTAGGGGTATTACATGATTTGCTTTCAGGGGAAAAAACTGTCCCTAGTTTTAAGGAGATAGAAGCATTGTTCAAATTGATAAATATACTATATTTATGAGTCATTGCCATTGGAATTCATTTCTGGTGATTTATACATTATTAAAAACAGCGCACAACAATTATTTGAATGCATAAAATTCCAGTTTAGATGGGGGAGGGAGAGATGCCATGTAAAAGAAGCAACTGTAGTTAAGAAAATTAAGAAACACATTTTCTTTCTGCAGGAGACCACATAATAGGGTCTCTTATGTTGACTTTATTTTTTTAAAAATGAAGAAAAGATGGGGTGGAAAGAGAAGTGATGGGCGTGGGGAGTGTTGTCTAACTACTCATAATTGGGCCAGCAACACAGGAAATATGTAGGAGAAGTTATTCCACAGAAATCTGCAAATAGCTCTGGAGTGATTCAGTTTTAGCAATTTAGATATTTGGCAAGTTTAGTGCAATCTGAGCACTTCAAAGGTTACTTCTTTTTAGAACAGCTTAATTGAAATCACAGATTTGGGTCAGGTTCATTCAATTAGTAGGAACAGATTGGGGGGAATGTTAAGCTTATAACACTAGTAGGCTCTGCCGAATTGGATTGTACTGTTTGTTCCTCCCAGTCTAAGTAGCAGACGGGGGACTGGCAGAGTCTATGTAGATGATGCACTCAATTTGAAGTACTTGAGTCTCAAGGTTCCTGTAAGCTTACTTGATTTGGAAGTACTTTGGCTTTTCTACACTTCAATTTTGTCACCAACATGCAAATCCAGCCATGTACATGCCAACTCTTTTTAGAGATGCAAAAATAGCAGTTGGCATATTTGCAAATAAATTCAAGGCCTTACCTTTTTAGTTTTAGTGGACAGCTGAATATTATTGCTGCCAACAAGCAAAGTGACGCCATGTATCAAAGTATCCTTAATGGAAGTGATTGTATGTGAGAGAGAGAGAAGTGGAAGAGAGAGGAAGGGAAAGAGATTGCAAAGCAGCACTTGTTGAATATGTCTTCTCTTTTCCCAGGGTTCTCCTATGAGAAAGATGCCCAATTGTACTTTGATGACACTTGTGTTGTACCAGAAAGAATGGAAGGTAAAGGCACTCTATGTGGTGGAGATCTATAGCTGCAGTTGAAAATCAGAATTGATATTATTAATTCAAATTCGTTATAGCTGCCCAAATCCAATGAATTCTATTAGCTAGAATGCATCTCATTTGTTTTAAAGGAGCTCTTAGAATGTCAAATCTACAGATCATGGGTACATTTGCTGAAAGGCAGGATCCCTTGGTGTTAAAGCTTTCTCTGTTATTTTGATGATGCACTACATAGAAAAAGTGCTGCTAACCAGCTGCATAAAAATGTCCATCTTCAGCTACTAACAGATATCTCCTCAACATAGTATATGTGGGGGGGGGGGGAGGCATTGCCAGTCAACTTTGCAGCCATACATTTCGCTTTCTGTAGAAGCATTGAAATTGTTTTAACTACCTGAATCTTTAGGAGCCAATAGTGGAGATGTTAGAATGTTAATCCTAATTGATGTTTGTTGTTGCAAACAGGAAAAGTGAAACAAGAACCCACTGTATATCGGGAAGGCCCTCCTTATCAGAGAAGAGGGTCTCTCCAATTGTGGCAGTTTCTTGTCACGCTCCTGGATGACCCAGCCAATGCTCATTTCATTGCTTGGACTGGAAGGGGCATGGAATTCAAGCTGATTGAGCCAGAAGAGGTAAAAACAAACAAACAAAAATCTCTACATCACCATTATGGTTGTATCCATCATAAGACAAATATCAGAGGTTGGCCAAATTGAATCTCTGCCAAGGACCTTGCAATTCTGTTGTATTCCCAACATTTCAGGGGAAACCTGCTATATTTGATTGAAGCATAAAAAATAACTAGATATGGAGATAGTTTCTACGTATTTTATCCTTTGCAGAATGTATTATTTCTTTTGCACACTGTTTCCATTGACAATAATAGAAATAATGTAGAAGAAACAGTGGCAGGTAGCATAGCATTAGGTTATCCCTCATGGATTGTCCCACAGTGAGATAGTCACACCAAGATGGCCACAGTGAAATGGCTCTGGTGAGTTTGCCATGATAAATTATCCTAGACCCTCTTGCTCAAATGGTAGTCAGCGCTTTTGAAAGAGCAGTAATTTTGCATAGTTCCTTTTCTAATCACTTTTGGAAATTGCTTGTTAATAGCAGTAGTAGACTTATATACCGCTTCATAGGCCTTTCAGGCCTCTCTAAGTGGTTTACAGAGAGTCAGCATATTGCCCCCAACAATCTGGGTCCTCATTTTACCCACCTCGGAAGGATGGAAGGCTGAGTCAACCCTGAGCCGGTGAGATTTGAACCGCTGACCTGCTGATCTAGCAGTAGCCTGCAGTGCTGCATTTAACCACTGCGCCACCTTGGCTCTTAACTGCCTTTCAGAGATTAGGAGCCTTTGAATTGACAAATTTATAGCCCTGGATGAGTTTCCTTCAACCCTTCATGATGGAGGTTTCAATTACAGGTTTAAAGACTTAATTTAAAAAATAATAAATAGTTTAGTTTAGTTTAGTTTATTTGTCTTGTATGCCGCCCACTCCCGAAGGACTCCGGGCAGCTCACAATAAACAAGGGAAGGGGGATAAATAGACAAAAACAACACTTTAAAATACGCAACATTCACAGTTTCCGTGGGGCTGGATGTTTCACAAGCCTCCCGGCCTGCTGGAACAACCAGGACTTGGTGGCTTTGCGGAAGGCCGGGAGGGTAGTAAGGGTCCGGATCTCCACAGGGAGGTCATTCCAGAGGGCTGGAGCTGCAACAGAGAAGGCTCTCCCCCGGGGAGTCGCCAGCCGACATTGGCTGGCAGATGGAATCCGGAGGAGACCTAACCTGTGAGATCTAATCGGTCTATGGGAGGTAATCGGCAGGAGGCGGTCTCTCAGGTACCCAGCCAACCAAATAGCAAAATTTGGTTAAAAGTTGGATTTTAGAAAGTTGCAAATATGGGACTAAGGGTCCAGGTAAATTTGAATTAAGATTTTAGAATTAATTATAATTAATTAATCCATCCCATGGGAAAATGCTTTTGATTTGAACTCTTTTTTTAAAAAAAAACGTGCTAGGTTGGGATTTTGAAGGTTGGACACTAGAGGAACGAACTAAAGGTTACAATTAAAGCAGAAGAACACTTAAATTTGACTTTCACAGAATGGAATAACATATTTTAACACTGGACATATTGGAGGCTATTTTTTGAACAATGAACTCAGAAGTTAATTTAACAGTGTCTGCCTCTATAGCTATAAAGTTTATTTGATCAAGATTAAAAATCAATACATTCTGATCTCTGGTAGCCCTTCATGGACATTTCCTGATATCAGGACTGAAATGATGAGACTTTGTTTATAGATGAGAGATAGGATATGGGAAGAGATCATTTGTTGTATTATAGAAGAAGGTGAGAAGTTATTACAATTGTTTATACTGGTTGTGATGAAGGAAAAATTCTATTCTTTAGTATTTTCTATTTTTTCTGTTCTGCGCATTCTATTTTTATTTTTTTGTTTGTATTTTTATTGTTGTAATTATAATTTTTAATAAAATTACTGTTAAAATGGATAGTATTGAAATTGTCAGTCTGGTGCTGGAACATGATCATGTCAGAATTGCTACAGGGGTGCTTGGATGTGTGTGGCATTTGCAATGCAAAAAGCTTTTAACTAAACATGCAAAATTTAGCAAGCATACTTTATACCTGGAAACTTTAGAGTTTAACTTAAACCTCTAAGCTTAAAAAAGATGATGTATGCTACAATGTTTCTACCTTTCCTTTGATACCTCATTTATTGAGTATAGTTGCCCCTTCTGGATATGAATAGCAAAGTTTGGGATGGGGGCAGAAAAAGATATGTGAAATACAAACCAGCTCTCATTTCTAATGTCCCTTTCCTTGTGGCTTTAATTGAAATGTTTCAATAGCTAAGGAAGTGTATTGTGGGAGATAAATGAATTGCTATGTACAGTAACTGCAATAGTACAGGATATTCAGTGAATAAATGCTGCTTTCTCTGACAATAATATATGTATTTAATTCACTCTTGAATTTTCTTTCATCATTTTATCTTTACTCTGATGGAGAAAGATAATCTCACCAGTATATCACATGAACATAATTATCTGTAGAGCTGTTAAGGTCACTGGAAACACTCTTTATTTGGTTGAGATTGCTGTTCTAGGCTTTTGCAATGCCTCAGGTGAATGTAGGCTGCCTTAGTGCACTTAGTGCTTGGAAATCCTATTAATCTTTTCTGAGTGCTGACTGATTGTCCGTTCCATAAATCCCCTGGGAAACAGCAGGTTGGTTGGCAACCAGATTATGTCATCGGATCCCGCTCCCAAAGAGCTGAAATGAGTAATCCCCTTTATATTACTGCTGCACAGTTGTATTCGAATTTAATCAGTGTTGTTGCAACCCATTAGGTTCTATGTTCTTCTGTTATGTTTCCTGATCATATCTGACTAGCTGTGGTTTTAGATGCAGTCAATAAAGAAGCCAAGCTAATGGCTTTTTTGGTCAATACCCTATGACTTGGTCAAAGATATTGGGATAGTTCTCAAGTGACTTTTCAGAAGCCACAAGCAAGTTTCAAAGGAGCAGATGTAGTACTTTACATCTCTGAAATAAGATGAGTTTACTTTAACAATAATTACAGGTCTTTACCACTTTGTGCTTAGTTATAAAGTGCACCATTTAGCAATACTATTCTTGTAAGAAAAAATAGTTGGTAAAGAAAAATATTTTGGTGGTTCTAATTTTCAGCCAATAGAAAAACTAGAAGATTTTGTGGGATAATGTGAAAAGTTGTTTTTGCCCTCCTCTTGCCTCCATCTCTGTATGGTTTTCTTGGATTTTTTGGGATCTTTGGTACCAAGTTTTAAAATAGAAAAAAATAGGACTGCCAATAATACTAACATATTCCAAATTGTTTTGAGAGAAGACACCAGCTCTTAGAAATATCTGACATAAGACTGATCACTCTAGCCCCCAATCTCCCAGTCATGGACTGACAGAGTCATACAGGATTTGGGATTTTATAGATACTTCACTCAAATCAGGAATATTCATTTCTCACAGTACTCGGGGGGCTACATCCAACCTGCCATAGTTGCCCATATAATTTTCAAGTTACATCCAAGTTATACCCTTAATTTTCCCACCCCACTGTAAACATATATTTCCCAATGTGATTGTGGGGAGAAAGAAGGTTTAGCTTTCATATCATTCAATTGATTCCCTTTTTAAAGATATCAACCCCTCCTCTACCTTTATATATTTTGGGTGAGGTCTGCTGAACCACAGACTACAGGTCTTAGTTCAGCAGAATTTTCAAGATACAATCTGTTCATTTCAGGTTCTTAAATAATACATTTTTCATTTGACACCCATCTCTATGGTTAACCCTTTTCAGTGATATTCCTAGAACTGGCAAACTCTGAACAGCTTCCATAATTGCATTTTTTAATCTTTTTAGGTAGCTCGTCGATGGGGAATTCAGAAAAATCGACCAGCTATGAACTATGACAAGCTCAGTCGTTCTCTTCGTTATTACTATGAAAAAGGCATCATGCAAAAGGTAAGGACGTCTTTTATCCACACTGCCAGAACAGTGTGGTTACATGGAAATAGCTTTTGACACCCAGATCGATCACACCTTCTTTCCATCTTCTTGCTCTTCTGGTGGCTGCCCCAGCTTCATAGTGACTTGCAATGGCCGCTTTCCCAGCTGTCGGTTTAGGGAGCTTTCTCCAGATCCATCAGGGAGTTTGTGGGCTCCCTGAGATCAGCAGAGTGTTCCCCTTGTTTATCGCCTCTATGGGGCGATTTAGGCCCAGTTAGAACCACCAGACAGCTGAGATATCGATCCCACACAGCTTCCCATAGAATGTGTCATCTCGCCACAACGTCATCCACACCCTCCCCTGGCATTGTTCATCTGTATTCTAATAGGATCTTCTCTTTCTTTCCAGGTTGCCGGAGAGCGGTATGTCTATAAGTTTGTTTGTGATCCTGATGCCCTTTTTTCCATGGCCTTTCCTGACAATCAACGCCCATTTTTAAAAGCTGAACCAGACTGCCATGTGAATGAAGATGACACCTTACCTCTGACACATTTTGAAGATAATTCCGCATACCTCCTTGACCTGGACCGATGCAGCAGCCTCCCATATGCCGAGGCCTTTGCTTACTGACTTGCTCAGCAACTGACATTGGAGGCTTCAGCTCCAACAAACAAGGGCAAATTACTTTTATAAAGAATTTCTGTTCATAAAACTGCTTCTTGCAGATTATCAGAAGAAGATAAATTACTTTTGAGGCCCTCTATCCTTCAACGTGGCTAGTGAATAGGATCTCCAATTCTTGATTCCTTGGCTGCAGTCATGAAAAGCATTAGGCAGGTGGCACTGGGGGAGCAAGGGAAAGGTCATGACTTCTGGATCCTCTTGCCAGGGGCATGTGTGATGTACATGTTTGCAGGACTCCAGGTGACTGTGTGGTTAGCAAGTTGTCAAGAAAAATGCTATGTAACAATCTTTTTTGTACTCCTCCTTGTATAAGGGAAAGGGCTCTAATTTGCAGAGAAAATGAGCCAATGCTGCAAAAGCCTTTTCAGAAGAGGTGGTGGCTTAGTGTGGAACGGCTGATTGTCCAAGCTAACTCAGCCATTTCCCCCTAGATTCTCAGTGCAAAAGTCTTCAATCTGAGAAAGCCTTTTCTTCTGGTTGTCTTTCTCCTTTTTGTGGTTATTACTGAACTCAGAAAGGCAGTCCAAAGGGCAGCACTTAAAATACGCAGACCTGTTGAATCTAGCAGGCCACCTTCTCTGTTGAAAGGCTGCATGTGAATGGCTTGCTTTTAAAGGAAAGGGGGTTGGCCACAAACCTGCCAAGTTTAAGAGGCAACTTTCAAATCCAAATGTTTGATGGTTGGGCTTTTTTCCCCCTCCCTAATCGAAGGCAGTTTCTTGCTTCTGGCAGCCTTTATACAAAAGGTGCTGCAGCTTGGGAGGAAGTAGTTGAAATGCATGCCCTACCCTATGCAGTTTTGTTGTCTGCCTCTGCACTAGATGCTGCCCCAAACCGTTTACACAGCTTGCTCTGCATTTGAAATGTGTTCCTTCTAAACAGCAAATGAGAGTTGCTTGGCTTTTTATCTGTTAGAGAACAGCATGTCTGCCGTACAAGGCAACTCTAGTCACTGAACTTTCCCAAAATAGCAATTTTGATCCTTGGTAGCATTCACCTCGCTACTGCTGGCTGGCTACTGCTGAACTATATCTTTTTCCAATTGTTGCTGAACTTGCAAGTAAGAGAGTTGAAGCATGTGTACACAGATGTATTTTTCACTTAAGTTGTGTTACGCTTTCAGATATTTGTTGCCTGATGGCGATTTTAAGAAATACAACTTTTTTTTGTAAAAATTTAGAGAATGGGGAGAAAGTCAAGTCACTCCGTGTATGTGTGTACAGTATGCATACATACATGTATGTATATATTTATAAAACTTCTCTGGATCCTTCAGAAATTCCCCCTCTGCTCTTTCCTGTGAGCCTTGCTGGCATGTACCAGTAATGTGCTTGGCCTAATTATGCATCTCAGCTCCATGTTTCATTGTAAATGCTGTATAGGATTCCTTTTTCTGCTTTGATAACTTGGGGAATTTTTGATTAACTTCCTTCCTTTTTTTTAAAAAAAACTCTTTATAAAACGACTCAGCAACTCTCCCCAGAATGTATCAGGTGGCCTGTCGCAAAGCACAGGGTGGCAGCAGTTTGCTGCTGCCATCCCCATTCGGCCCCAGGGCTGAACCAAACCAGTGGGATTAACTGTGTTATTTTTGTTTGTCAATTTCTTTAATTTGGTTTGGGAGTACATAGTACAAAAAGAGTTAATCTGAGGATTGATGTGAAATGTTTATTGCCTGAGCAGGGCTTATATATCTCCTGCAAAGCTGCATTACGTTCTGTACTGTGTACAATAAAGGACTTTTCCTTTCTGTTCAGGCATTGCTAGCATTGTTTCTTGTTTTTTTTGTGTGTGTATGTGTTCCAAGCACTGTTGTGTAAAGATGGGCTGATCATCTCCTTCAGCTCCACCGCCAAAGTCTTGCTGTCTTTGTGATTGGGCTTCTTGACCACTTTGATTTGCCCTGCTGTCTGTCAAGCCAGCAAGTCATTTTTCTTCATCATTGTGTGACTTTTCTGATTTACGTAAGTGACTCCCAAGGACAGTCAATATCACAGTCACAGAACTTTGCAATTCTCCCAGAACACTCATTCATCACTAACCCTTAGCATCTCCTATCTTACTTTACAGATTCCTTTCCACACATGCCAAAATACGTTATGATTAGAATCTATTTTTAAAATTGTAATGGTTTTATTCTTCCTCCAAAATATGAGAACATAATGGTACTGTCCCCAGATATTTATCTTCGTGATAATATCTCTGAACAATCATGTCCAGCCCAGGGTCACCCAGTATGATTTGTGTAAAATTAGACTACTGTGCAGACTGATGGCTGAAAATGCACCTAAGCAAAATTATATATTCTGCAATTGGGTAGCAACAGTTAAATACATTACCTGCCAAGTCATCTAAAATTATTGCTATTCCTTTTGCACTTAGTTCTGTTAACATCCTCTCCATTTCTTAGTAGCTAATGAAGAAGCAATGTGAACACTCCTTGTTTTGTACAAGAATAAATATTTAACAGATGTTGCTATGTCAGTAGGTGCAGATGTCAGTATCTGACTAGTTTTCATTACTTTAAAATAAGAATGGTAACCATTTTTAAAACTCGGCTATAAACTTATCGGGCTGACAAGTATTTATTGTTCTCCTGACTTCAGTAGCAAATAACTTCTACTTTAAATAGGCTTATACCTTCACAAATCTGCTGATGGTTGCCTTTGGTCTCTAGGGAAGGGAAGGGAAGGATGTTACTAATGACTACATAATAGCCACAAATGAGGTTCCAAAAGCAGGTCAAGGCTAGCTGTGTCCTGAATCAGGAAGTCAAAGGCAAACTAGCAAATTCCAAAAAGAGAAGGTGACGTGTTGGCTTTTTTAAAGGCCCAGACTGAAACAGAGATCTCATTGCTAATTTATGGAACCTCCTGGCTCCATTTCTTTCTCCCTTAGTAGATACTAGCTTTTCATTTGCCCTTTTCTAACCAAGCTGGCAATGGCAGAAATAATAAGGATTAATATTCGTTTCCTACATTCTTTTCTGATCAGCTAGCTACGAGCAGCAGAGGAATAGCCTATTCATTGCATATTGTACCCTGAAATCTTTGTATTGAAGAAGGCAACTGGAATAGGCTTGAATAGTTCTGTAGTTTGCCTCTGAGAACCCCTTTGAAAGAAATGCTATCCTAAGCAGCATAAGTCTTACCACAGATAGATTTTTAAATTTGTGAATATTAGGACCTTTATCTTAAAGCTTTAGAAAAGTTGAGTCCTTTTCCTTAGACTGGAAGCTGACATTTTTGCAAAATGCTAACATTAATGCTGATTTACTCATATATAAAGAACAATAACTACAGGGAATCAAGCATATGAATCTGTATTAAACCTTTCAAAGATTCTTGGCTTCAAAAAATTCAATATAATTCACCTGGTGAAGTTAAAATATGAACTATGTTTCTAAATATAATGTGTTTCAATGGCAGCTAGGCTAAGCCTCATTTATTTGTGATTTAATATTAGCTGACATATTTATTGGGGCTTGTTGAGATTGGGAGTTCTGTGATGAACCTGAAATGAAAGATGCAAGGAACTCAACAGACACTTGCAATGACCAGATTTTTTTCTGCTAATAGCAAGCATAGTGCATAAGTATATTGCCTTGAGAATCTATATATCCCGTAGATCTCAAGAATTATATAAAATAAGTTTATTTTATTTTACTGTCATTTTTGCATTATTGGTACCCTACTAATTATTTTGGAGACGGAGAATCTATAGCATCCCTGACATGGTGTCCTGCTAATAACTATCCTACCCAATTTGACGACAGCTGTAATACTAAATATCTGGAAGATTCCTGAGGTGAACTGTAAAATTTTAATTATTACACTGTTATTTCAGCTTTATTACTTTATGTTACTCAATTAATAGTCCTTCCTCCTATTCTCCCCAAAAAATCCTGTGAGGAGAATTGGGCTAAAAGTGCCTGACCCAAAATCATTCAGCCACTTTTAGGTCTAAGGCAGGAGTAGAACTCACAATCTCCTCATTTCTAGGCCAACAACTTAAATCACTAGACTAAATTGCTTTAAACCTGTTTTGCTTCTGAAACAGTGAAATTACAGTACTTCTGTTTGATAAAATGGGGAAGGTAGATGTTTTTCTGTGCATGCTTTTGTTCAAAAGCTTGTGAACTCTGAGTTACCATGGCAATTAATTTCCTTTTCCATGGAATACAGTTACAAGAAGATGTGTCTTATAAAGGATAAATTATACTGTGAGGATATCACCTAAACTGCTCCTCTGAATAAAAACATTATAAAACAAATATTAAGTAGCAATTTAAATTCTCAGAACTCTTTGCTCACCATCTTTACCTTCCATACCTAATAACCGGGTTTTCTCAGGACATCTATTAGATCCAAACCATCTACCATTATCTTCTTTCCTTGGTCTGCTATCAGGTTTTTGAACCATTGTCTCAAATCAGGAGTAAACCATTTCCATGCCTGAATCATCATGGACTGTTCTTAACAAGATTTATTAAATGAGAAGAATAGGATTACAACAGTTTCCACAAATAAACTGTTTCCCATTTATACTAATTTATCTCCTAACAGGAGTGTAGAATCTTCAGAATTTCTTTCCTCCAGTCCACTGTGAACTGATCAGAAGGTGACAATTTTCCTGCTAATGGATAAGTCTGCAGGTGTCTATTTAGAGTGTTTGTTTTAGAGTGTTTTATTTCATTTGTATGCCGCCTTTTCCCTAAGGGGACTCAGAGCGGCTCACAACTCAAAGAAGGGAAAGCGGGATACAGACAGTTTAACAAGAACACAAAACTATACATAGTTAAAAAACGCAACAATCATACCATTCGAAAGGGGGGCGACGAATCTTTAGCCCCAGGCCTGTCGGAACAGCCAGGTTTTAAGGGCTATGCGGAAGGCCTGGAGGGTGGTGAGGGTACGAATCTCCACGGGGAGTTCGTTCCAGAGGGTCGGAGCAGCCACAGAGAAGTCGACACTGGCCGGCGGATGGAATTCGGAGGAGGCCTAGTCTGTGGGATCTGATTGGTCTAGTGGAGGTAATTGGCAGCAGGCGGTCTCTCAAGTACCCAGGTCCAATACCATGAAGGGCTTTATAAGTGACGACTAGCGCCTTGAAGCGTATCCGGAGACCAATAGGCAGCCAGTGCAGCTCGCGGAGGATAGGTGTTACGTGGGTGAACCGAGGTGCACCCACAATCGCTCGCGCGGCTGCATTCTGGACAAGCTGAAGTCGCCGAATACTCTTCAAGGGCTGCCCCATGTAGAGCACGTTGCAGTAGTCCAGTCTGGAGGTCACAAGGGCGCGAGTGACTGTTGTGAGAGCCTCCCGGTTCAGGTAGGGACGCAATTGGTGCACCAGGCGAACCTGGGCAAATGCCCCCCTGGTCACAGCTGACAAGTGGTGTTCAAAAGTCAGCTGTGGGTCCAGGAGGACTCCCAAATTGCGGACCCTGTCTGAGGGGCGTACTGTTTGACCCCCCAGCCTGAGAGATGGAACACTTGGCCAATTACATTTTTCTCCTAAATTCTTATCAGCTTGCAAATTATCATTTACACCTGCCAACAGGGCCGGATTTTCCTATAGGCTAACTAGGCTTCAGCCTAGGGCCTCAAGATCAAGAGGGGCCTACATTCAAATTGTTAGCAAAATTAAATTACACTATTCTAAAAACAGTGAACACTAAAACACTGAACCGAAAATAAGGAGAAATTCTACACATATGACTAATAAACAAACATAAAATGTATTGGTTAAGATCGTTCCAGCGCCGCGGCAGTTGGGGAGCCCGCCCACGTTCCCGGCACCGGCAGTCGAGCGAGAGGCGTGGCTGCTCCCAGTAGCCGCCCTGTTGACGCGGAGCCCATCAGCAGCCAGGCAGGTGAGGGCGAGGGGGCCGAGCCGGGCAGCTGAGCGCAGCAGGGGAGGCGGCTGGCCTCGCTGCCTTTGCCGCAGAGCAGAGCCGCCCTCCGTCGGGAGGCAAGCTATATATATTGATATATATTGATATATATCACAGTAATGATATATTTTATTGTCTCTCATGTAATTTACAAACTTAAAAATGGGAGGTGAAAGGGCCTCATAAGTGGAATAGCCTAGGGCCTCTTTTCATCTAAATCCGGCCCTGCCTGCCAATATTATTTTTATTAGTGCATGGTCTACTTGTTTCACATGCCAAAAACATGGAGGTTTCTGATTTACTAATCATCACCTTTAGGTCTAAAACTTATTCTTTTTAAGTCCAGGGTATTTTTAACTATCTCCAAACCATATCTAAAAGTTGTCTCTTGTCAGACTTTCCTCTTAATCAACTTAGACTAGAGACAATTCATTCAAAGAACAAATCTCTTAGACCTCTGAATAGTGATATTTATTAGAAGAAAGGTTAATGTTCCCCAACTAGAGTTGGTGCAAAATCTGATGCTCTCCTGATTCACCACTCCTGCTTGAAGACCAGGTGGCAGCTGAGATTAGAAGCCCTTTGTACATGCCCCAACTATGCCCATTCTTGGCCCAGGACACCTTGTTCATGATGAGTCACATACCTTAGATATTTTCTATTTGGATTATTATTAATGTGCTTTATATAGAGCATCCGTTGGGACTAGTTGATCTCAGATTCCTTTCAAAAGTTGTTAGTAGGCAACTTTTTTCTCTGAATTCATTTTGATGGATAAATTTTAGTTGTGATTTTCTTGTACACACAAAGTACAAATTCAGATTTATTTAATAACAATGTTCTTTTCTTAAGAGAACTTTTATATTATTCCCTATTGTTTGCAGGGACAAGAAGAGTTTACTAGAAATGTGAATTACCATTTACAGTTAGCTTCCCTGTTTCCATTCTGTTATGTTGCAAGAATGATTTCAGTGAAATTTCTATGAAATGATTCAACGTCCAGAGGTGGGCCATCTGGAACACTTAATATGTTTGATATTATAATCCTCAGCATCTAGATATTAAACATGCTGACTGTCCTTATAAGAATTGTAAACCCAAACCAATATGAATTGCCTAACCCTCCTATACATTAATAGTTAATTTATACTCCATCTGTATGATTGATTATGGACATCCACCTTGGGAATGTATGTATTCTATGTATTATGGTTGCAGAGACATGGGTGATCAGTATATGGCAGAGGGTTTTATGTGGTTTATTTCATTCCTTTGACTGTAATTTTGCAGCCGAGATCTGATGTCATATATTAGCAGCCTCCTCATTGTTTTCAGACCTCATTAAAATAATTAATCTAATTTTGGGACTTTTTTTGTGGTTTTTTCCCTATTCTTCACATTTTGTGATATTTCCCTGATGAAAAGTTCTGGAGAACAAAAAACTTTTGACATGGGCTATTACCGTATTATAGTACTTGTAGACTGCTTTTGTTATCAAGGGATCTGTCCAGTAATGCATAGAACTTTTAATAAAACAATATCAAATACAACTGTAAACAACAAACAATAAACACAATTTAAAGTGCAATGTTTAACAATATGATAATTATAACCATATAATTTTGTCATTGTGTTACTTAGTAAAAGTAGAACCAAATATGTCCTTCAAAAAAATGGCAAAAATATCCATATTGTACAAGACTTGGCTTCTCAATTAGTTAAAAGACAATTCTAATCTTTCTACAAGATATAGATTACAAATCCTCACCAGGATGTATTTCAGCCTTGATCAAACAAGTCAACTTCATATTCCTTCCTTTTATTTTGAGCAACCTTATCTTACGTTCCATCAAATAATATTATAAAACTTGATTACATTTTTTCTTTGAGCCTTCTTCTAAAATTCTTCAAAACTTTAACATGCTTCTTTTGTAAATCCACTATAGGAAAATTACTCTTAGTTTGTTATTTCTATATCACTTTGAATTAAGACATCAGCCAGTTTTTGTGTATGCCCAGTTTAACATCTTTTTTCATGTCATCTTCATAGCCTGTTATTTTTAATTCCACTTTCTAACCACTCTCAGTCTTCTCAGGTAAAATATATTTCTCTTCCATAACATCTTCTAAGCATTGTCTCTAGAGACAGAACACTGTTAAAATTAACTTATTAAGATTCCTAATAACTGAAAGGCAGTTAATAACTAATTTCCAAAGTGATTAGAAAGAGAAATATGCAAACCCATTGTCCTTTTAAAGATGCTGACTATGGTTTGAGGGCTATTCTCTCATCTCCCAGAGCTTTAGTCTATTGCCTGTGGTTTCCGTGAAAGAAATAACTGTCTGAAGCAGTTGGTGGACAATCTTAAATCCTTTCTTTATACAGGCAGGAATTATTAAAGAGGAATTATTAAAGCTATTCAACAGCTCTTCATTTGTCATGGAACTGCCTTCAGTCTACCATTTATTCCCTGGAAGTCTGAAAATATTAATTAAGATACATAATTAAGAATTAAAGGAAGATTCATAGATGCTAGGTATTAACTGAATATCTTAGATTAAATGTAGGTGATTGTATGTGTGCATGTTTATCTTTATATCTGTATTTTTAGGCACTTCCTAGTACATTTTAAATTGCTTGGCATCAATCCAGCATGGTTGTACTAATGTATAAATAAAGGACTAAATCCCCAGGAGTTTTGATACAGCTAATCCTAAATATCAGTTATAAAATCAATGTTCCTGAAATCATTATTGCAAGAAGATACTTTTTCAACCTGGAAGCCACAAAAGCTATTACAAAAAATAAAGAAATGCACCCTATAAATAAAGACACAAAGATTAGCAGCATACAGTGGCGTTTACAACATTCTTGAGAGAGGAAAGGGAGAAACCTCCCACTTTTCTTGAGGCAACCCAGTTTTTCTTAATGGATATGGAGAGATTTTCTAGTATAAGCTGACTGAGCTATTAAATCCTTAAGAAGGCTTGCTTAGTACCACTGTTATTTTTCAATGCCCAGTCAAAAATGTCTTCTCTTCCAGATAGCTTTAGGAGAAGAACCATGTAAGTGTATTGTGGCAAAAAGGGGGACTCCTTTTTATCATTAAGAAATATTATTAAAAGGTATAAGCTTTTATGCTAGAGCACTCCTTTTGATTATACTGGGTTAATAATTTTGAAATGGGGATTCATTTCTGCTATTGATTGTTATATCTCTTGATTACTAGCTACTGAAGTCAAGGTGCTCTTGTATTTTTCAAATTGCAGAAAGGGAAAGTATTTTCCTTCTTTTGTCCTTGATCAGACAACTCTGAAAGATGGGAGGAAAAAAGTCAGTACTGTAACAGCAAATAAGGGACTTCTGCATCCACCTTGGATTGCTGTCATCACTGAATAGGGTAGACGCAACAGTAGAGAGGGAGATCTCTTATACCCGTGATGGCAAACCTATGGCACATGTGGCAGAAGTGACATGCAGAGCACTCTCTGTGGGCATGCGTGTCATCGCCAGCTGACCTTTGTGTGTGCTGGAGCACTGGAGTATGGCCTAAAAATGGCCCAAAATCAGCCAAAAATGGCCAAAAAAACCAGGCTGTTTCCAGGCCGTTTTTCAAGCCATTTTCCAGGTTGTTTTCCAGGTCATTTTTGGCCCTGAAATGGTCTGGAAAACAGCCTAAAAATGCCCCCCCAAAACGGCCGCCAAAACAGCCAAAAATGGCTTCGAAAACAGGCCATTTTGAACTGTTATTGGGCCAAAAATGGTCCAAAATGGCTTGCAAATGTCTCAAAAAAAACACCCCCAAAACAGGCAGGTGCGCAATGGCCAGCTGGTCTTTGGGTTTCCAGCACTCTGGCGCCTCCACAGGCACATGCATATACGCGCGTTCCAGTTTGGGGACTTTGTGCTGAAAGTTTCACCATCACTGCTATCAACCATAGTTTACAAGCAACAGTGAACCTATCAATAATATTTATCCAATACAGCTTACTTAATAAATCACTATTTAGTGATTCTTGGTTTTCTGAAGTACAGTTGTCAATAGCAGTTAGATTTATATACCGCTTCATAGGGCTTTCAGTCCTCTCTAGGTGGTTTTACAGAGTCAGCATATCACCCCCACAATCTGGGTCCTCATTTTACCCACCTCGGAAGGGTGGAAGGCTGAGTCAACCCTGAGCCGGTGAGATTTGAACCACTGAACTGCAGATAACAGTCAGCTGAAGTGGCCTGCAGTACTGCACTCTACCCACTGCGCCATCTTGGCCCTATGTCAGGTAGTGACTATTGTAAGTTAAGTAGGAATCAGTGGTGGGTTTCTGCCGGTTTGCACTGGCTCAGGAGAACCATTTGGTGAAATTTACCGATCTGGTGAGAGGAGGTTCAACCAGTGGACCTGGAAGTAACTTCCGGAACATCTGCCCCGGCCCTGTTGCTCGCTCTCTCACCCCTGCCCGTCCGGAAGCCGCTCCATTGCTCACTTCCCCTGCCCATCTGCACTATCCTAGCCATGCCCACTTCTCACTGATTGGCTGGCTCACCAATCGCCCCGCCCACCTCTAAGAACCCTATCTAAACCCACTTACCTTTTTTCCTGCTTGGCTCTCTATGGCGGCCTGCCACTCCGAGAAGGTAAGTAAGCTGCAACTAAGCGCAGGGCAGTGGCGGCAGGGCATCTGGAGCGGCCTTCTGCAGCCCTGCATTATAAGTGAATCCGTGACCTTTTGCGGCCTTGCAAAGATCCTGGGCTCACTTATAGCGCAGGGCCGCAGAGCCACCAGAAAGCACAGGCGCGGGTATGGCGGTGGGAGCTTACGCAGTGTGGCCAGCATCTTTGACAAGTTCGGGAACCTTGCAAGACCTTTGCAAGGTCCCCGGACTGCCTAAGATGCCTGGTCACCAGAAAGCACAGGCACAAGGGTGGGGACAGCGGCAGGAGCTTATGTGGAGTGGCCAGTCTCCTAGGACCTCCTAGGCACTGGCCACACCGCGCAAATTACCGTCCATCTCCCCATGCTCAGAAAAGCAACTCCGGGAAGATGCTTTGGTGGCGGCAGGTGTCCTAAAACCTGCCTGCTAGCAAAGGACTTACCCGGGCTTCCTTTTCTGAGCATGGGGGAAATGGACGGTAGTTTGTAATGAAGTTGTAATGAGGGTCCTGTGTGCTTCTGAGCTTGGTGCAGACGTTTCATTACCAAACTAGTAACATCATCAGTACTAGAAGGGAGTGGGGTTGGGGGGGAGGAGGAGAAGATAGGACAAAAAGGAGAAAGAGAAGGAGAAAGTGGAGATGAGGATAGTGGGATCCTTGCTGCCTTCTGAGCTTGGTGGTTTTCTACAGACATTTCATTACCAAACATAACATCATCAGTGCTAGAACGGAATGGGGTTGTGGGGAAAGGAGAAGGAGGGAGAAGTAGAAGGACAAAAGGAAAAAGATAAGGAGGGAGAGGATTGTGGCTCCTTTGGTGTTCTCTGAACTTGGTGGTTTTCTTGCAGACATTTCATGACCCAGCTAGGTATCTCACACCAATGACAATAAAACATCTGCAAACAAACCATCGAGACCACAGGGCATTTATTTCTTCATTTATTAAATTTATATGCATCCTGCCTCGTGGTCATCACGAACTCCTCATCAGGACCTTCCACAAGGACAGGACTCAGAATTACATCTCCACAATCTCAAATTTTATTTATTGTGTATAGAATATTTTTAATGGTTTATTTTAATTTATGAGTATGAATATTTTATAGTTTTATTTTAATTTATTATTTATAGAATATTTTAAAGGTTTTTATTTTAATTTATTGTGTGTAGAATATATTTTTTAAAATTATTTTTAGGGAATTTTATTTATTGTTTATAGAATGTTTATTACAAGAAATGTTATTCCTTTTTGCAAATGTTTATTTGTGATGCAATATGTTTCTTTTAAGTGTACAGGTTGGTGCATGGTTTATGTGTCTCAAGGTGGCTGCTTTTCTATGGGCAGGTCAGATTGGTGCAAGGCACTTTGCCAGATTTGTGTGTTTCTGTGTGATACCTAGTTGTTTGGGTAATTGTGAGGTGGTTGCTGGTTCTGTGAGCTTCCTGGCACTGTCCTTTATAATTTTCCACAATGCCTTGATGGTTTTTATTCCAGTGCTTTGTCTTTCCTGTTCTTAGGGTTAGGGAAAAAAACTGGTTTCATTTGCAGTCTTTTGGGGGGGAATTGTTATTTTTTGGTGTTTTCCTGGCACTGTCATAGTTTGTGTGTGGGGGGGTGTATAATGTCCCACAGTTATCTACACATTAATAATGATCAAGTACTAATAATATTTCCTTATACATTTTAGTGACCTTTCCTTACATAATTGGTGGTTTCTTTCATACTTTAGATTTCTAATTGCTGTTTCTGTTAGTTAGCATTGATAAAAAAATCCCACATGAAAAAGTATTCGAAGCCTTCTTGATTTTAATTGTCAATTTATTCATTCCTGCACATTCTAATATTTATTCATTTTCATACTTTGTTTTTTCCACTGTTGTGCAAACACAATTCCAGCAGCTATTAACATGTGTAAAATTAAATATGTATTGTATTCCCTTTGAAATATAATAGTAACTAATAAGCTACTTATCTTTGTAAGTAGCTATTTTATTGTTTAGTGTACTTATTTTAATCTTATTTAAGTAGTAAGTGTACAAATAATAAATTTCCTTTTTTTATATATCATCTTTTTGTAGATCAACCATTGGGGCAAAGTATCAGTGACATCGTCTTGGCCACTCCCATCCGGTCACATGACTGCCAAGCCACTCCCACCCGGTCCACTATGGCCCACAAGCCACTCCCACCTGGTTAGATTGGCTGACCAAGCCACTCCCCACAAAGCAGGCCACACCCACAGATAAGTTCCAAAAAAGTTGAAACCCACCATGTAAGGGTATGTACAATCCAATTTGTTTGCATAAAGAAGCAGAAACTTCCTTGCATAGTAAATTGGTAGAATGGCTTATATATAATTTTCCAAAGAAATACAATGTTAGACTTTTGCACAAAAAAACTACAAATAAAAATGTCGCTTCTCAATTTGTGATACATTAAGACTGATAGATTTTATTATCATGTATGATGTACATGGTACATCTATTTATGTACTTTTTTTGTAAGCTGCCTTGAATGGTCTTTCTAGGTATGAAACATCTAGTAAGAAAATAAATAGACAATAGATTGCTATGAAACATTGAATGCAAACATTTCTGGACTTGTAGTGACATGTTTGAATGAGCCTGCTTTGAGCACCCTTCCTTTATGGTTGAATAGGCTTTAGCTATTCAGTTATTCAATTATGTACTACATCAAGACAAAAGAATATGAAATAGTTTATTGTGAAGAATATGTGGAAAAATGAGAGGCATACGTTAAATCTAGTACAATCTCACAAGGGTCTTAATTCCTGAGACTTGCAGGGTCCCAGGAATTTAATGAAAACATTTGCAGTCTGCCATGTAGCAGCATCACAGATTAAATAAAATACATAAATTGAAACATAAGTTTCAAGTGATGGCTACTTGTTCAGGTTCCCTGATTAGTCAAGCAATTTTCAAACATTCTTTGTATATGGAATTATATTCCTAGATCTTTTCTAGGGCAAAGAAGTCATCTAAAGTATGAGACATAGTATCATTTTCAAAAGGCACCTCTCATCTTAAACCAGAAATTTGCAGAAGCTAGTAAAACAGTTACTATAATAGGATTATAGTTAGAATCTATTGTGCTATGCAGTGGTGGGTTGCAGGTGGTACACCCCAGTATGGGCATACTGGTGCCTGCCAGAGCACTGGATACCATTCCGGTACAGTGCTCCAGAGGGCCCACCCACCTGCCCATCGTCCTTACCTGTCTTTAAACTCTTCGCGCTTACAGCACCTGTGCGATGTTCCACCAAGCAGCTGGAATGTCACGGAGGCTTGCAGAAGCATCGCCTGTGTGGTTGCGCGTGTGAACACATGCGCTACGGGCATTCATGTGGAGGATTCCGGGCCCGGTTGCAAGCGTACCGGTTGCAACAGGATCCAGAACCCACCACTGGTGCTATGACTTGGACTTCTGGCATCTTTTAGTAGGGACAGTTAGTAAGATTTTCCAATAGAATCAGTTGTAGAAAATAAGAGGGAAATAACCAGTGTGGCATTTTTTTTGTGTGTAAAAGAATATGTGACATTGAGTCTGTTACTTTGCAGAGATTCTCAGCTATGTTTTTGTCGAAAGGCATCTTTTTCCTTAGGTTTTATTATATCTCCACCCATTGGCACTATTGTTTTTAATTTAATTTGGCTTCAGTTGATGGATTAAGGATAGAATGTAAAGTAGGTCCCTCTGGGCTGAAGTTTGCTTAGCCCAGATTTAATCTACTAGCCTCTTGCCAGAGTTGTTTTAAAATTCTGCCTTGAAAGCAATGGAGCTGTTGCATCAAGGAAGTCACATGCTTCCAATAATCATCTGTAGCAGTTTAAAAGCATAAATTGTAAAAGCATAAATTATAAAGCTTATGTCACTTTCCCCAGATTCATCAGATTCAGGCTTGCATGTAGACTGCAGATCTAACTAATCTCAATTAATGTAACCTGATCAACACCGATGTAATCTTACTCCTTCATGTGCCTTTAACTGTTTGGAAGCACCACTTATCTTGACAAAACTTTCATTTGTTTGTCTTCATCAAGTGTAACTTCACACACAATGAGCAAAATATGAATACATTATCTACATTTATTTACACAAGAATGCATTTTAGGTTTCCACTTAATACCAGGAGGACATATCTTTACAGTGTTCCTCCAATAGGTAAATGTGGTAAAAGAACTTCCACATATTTCACACAAAAAGGTATGCTCCTGACATAAATTAAATGGAAAAGGTACTAATTATCTTATTGTGTTTCCTTGGGATTAACAGCAAAAGCCTTTCTTGTATATTTTGCTTGAGAGCTGAACTTTATTTTCCTGTTGTAAAGTATTTCAGAATTGTTGCCAATATTTGTGAAGCTCAAACAGATTATCATTAAGACTTAAACAAATAAATATGTGAAACAAAGGTTTAATAACACAGGAAATAAATTCTCAAGAGACCACTCAAAATTGATGTGAAATGAACACAATACTTTCAGGTATTTCTCTAGATAAAAATATCCAAGACTATGTATTGGCTTTTTAAAATGGTCACGGAAGCCTCCAAGAGGTGAAAAATGGGTGAAAATGAAGCTGAAATCAGTTGCCAGTACACGCATGCGCGCGGGAGCTGACAGGGCAACGCCTCACATGCCTCAGAATGCTCCGATGCCATAGGTTCACCATTACGGGTTTATAGCATAGCCCTTATATACCACTTCATAGTGCTTATAGAATCTCTAAGACAGTTTACAGAATCATATGTTGCCCCAACATGTGGATCTTCATTTTTACCAACCTTGGAAGGATGGAAGGGCTAAGTCAACCTTGAACCATCAAGATCAAACTCTTGGCAGTGAGTCGCTTGCAAATACTGCATTTTAATCACTGCGCCACCACGGCTCTGTCTATAACAATGATTGAGTTTTGCATACTATATCTGGGATGCAGAAATCTGGATGAAGGAACTGAGGTGGCGCAGTGGTTAGAGTGCAGTACTGCAGGCCACTTCACTGACTGCTACTGCAGTTCAGCGGTTCAAATCTCACCAGCTCAAGGTTGACTCAGCCTTCCATCCTCCGAGGTGGGTGAAATGAGGACCCAGACTGTGGAGGCAATATGCTGACTCTGTAACCGCTTAGAGAGGGCTGAAAGCCCTATGAAGCGGTATATAAGTCTAATTGCCTATTGCTATTGCTATTGCTATGATACTAAAGGAAGCAGGTAGGTTTGTTGCTCTTTATTGCCATATATGAATGTCTGGGTTTTTGCAAGCCGAATGTAATAAATTAGCACATCATGCTAAACCAACAGTGAATAAACTCTATTTTGATTTAGTACAATGGTGAATCTATCTAAATGTCAGGCAAACTCACCAACTGCAAAATGCACTATAATTAGAAGCAAATTTTGGTTAGTATGAATTACAGAACAGAATCATTGAAATATACTAGAAATTTTATCAGAAAAGTGTATCAGAAATGTGGACTTCAGGTATGCATTTTTACACCTGAGATGCATGATGCTAATTACGTCATGTACGTATGTTGCTACATATCATTCTCTCACCTAATCCTCAAATAATAATTCTTTTTTCTTCCAGGGCAACCAGGTCTAATTCTCAGAATTGCCTGGACAAGGCCTGCAGTTCTCTTGACAAAGTTTTTCAGAAGTTGTTTGCCATCGTAGGGCTGAAAAATTGACTATCACAAGTTTCCCCACCTGGCTTTTCTGCTTAAAAGTGAATGTAAACTCAGTAACCTGGTTTCTAGTCTGGATATCTTAACCGCTGCACCAAATTGGTTCTCAAATGAATGTTATATAATATGTATATAAATATAGACACTGTAATACAATAGTATACATATTGTGCAGATCAAAGTACCTGACAAATGTCATAGAGATAGAAATCAATGACTTTTCTTTATTGTGTAAAAGGGCAAGACGAGTAATAGTTTTAATTACAGAAAGATAAGGGCTTTTTAAAATATTCAAATAGAATTTAACAACAGTACTTTAAAAGTGGGACTAATCATCTAAAGAAATAATGTGTCTCATTCCATTCATATGTGTTAGCAGACAACAAGTATCCATCTGTCATGGATATTTTGCTATGGCTTCCTATACAGATCAGAACCATTTCACCGAATTGCCTAAATGACCATTTTCAATTTCTATATCTAAAAAACCTACAAGAGGATTTTCATGAGAGAAACAACAGATAAACAAAAGGTTTATTTATAACATTAAGAAAAATAAGAAACATTGCCCTCTGCAGTCCAAATAAATTATTTACTTTCCATATGTATAAACAACACACAACACACACACACACAAGTGTGTCTGGTCTGTGTGTGTAAAGATTCCCAGGATTGCAGAACTGGAAAAAAGCTGCTTCTATCCTCACTTCTGTTGTCATTCCCAAGAGACATAATAGTACACCTGCAAAAGGGAATCAGCTATTTTGGAGGGGGGGGGGGTGTCCTTCTCTGATCTTATCTTCATAGGTTCAGAAAACTTGCAACTAAAAAATAACACCATCCCAGGTTCAAGATCTTGGACCTTGGTTTTGAACAGGTAGCAAGAGAAGGGAGAGATCGCTCTTTTCCAGTAATTCTTCAGTCCCATAGATCAGCTGATAGTTGATACACTGAAAGCCTGCTTTAAAAGAATCAGACCCCCTTGCCGCTAAAAGCAGACTGCATTGGAATATAACATCCAAGAATTAGGGAAGAGACGCTGGATCGCCATCAGTTGCATGTGGTCAACAGGAGTTTGACATATCTTCCTTAATTCAATACCAATATCATTGAGGAGGTGTAAATTTTCATTTAGAAAACTTGAGACAGAAGAAAAAACTGCATTTTCATTAATCAGAATAAAACCTTGGCAGAAATCTATTGATAAGATATAGGCAATGGCATAAAGGCTTCTGCGGTTAATACAGTATATTTGTTCCACAGGTAATAGAATGGAGGACTGACATAGTTCTGAATTTTTCTGTTGTACATTCTCATTGTAATCCTAGGTCTTATACGTTATATCTAGAAATAGTCTGACTGAAGGCAATTTTTTATTTTTGAAAATTTTTGATTTTTATTTTGAAAAGGTTTTTCCCCTGGGGAGATTGCTTTGGTATTACTTGTAAATACTAATATGCAACTAACTATTATATCAATGAATAATTTTCATTATCTCCCGTTTTAACAAAAACATATCTTGGGTGTGCTCACTGCATTTTGTAGAATGGCTTTCCTACTGAGATTAACGGATGATAATGGTTCTGGGAGACTTAGTTTGGTATAGTGGTTAAGGCATCACACTAGAAACTGGGAGACTGTGTGAGTTCTAGTCCTGCCTTAGACACAAAATCAGATGATCTTAGGCTACTCATTTTCTCTAAGTCCTTGAAAGAGGCAATGCAAACCACTTTTGAAAAAAAACTTGATTGAATGCCTGCAAGCTGTAGGAATCTGAATAGGAAAAAAACAGGCTGAAGTTAACCCAAGTAAGACAAGGTGCTACTTGTACATTGGGGCTCTCTGTCAGTACCAATGTGATCCTTGGATGGACATTATTCAATAAAAAGCAGGTTTTTAAATTGGGGGGGGGGTTTCCTTCTGAACTCATAACTCCAACAGCATTTGGAAGGCATGCTATAGAAAGTTCTATAGCAGTGGTGGCTAACCTTTTTCTCCTTGGGTGCTGAAAGTTCATGTGCACACGCAACAGCGCGTGTGCACCTGCCCACATCCATAAAGCAATGTGCCCCACCCCCCTGAGCATGCGCACATGACCCACCCACCCGTGCATCCATGCAACCCTCCCACACTTCTCCCACGCATGCCCCATTTGGGACTAGCAGGCCTCCCTGATGCCTCCTGGGACCAAAAATGGGCTGCAAGGGGGGGAGCGCCACACTCCCATATACCTCATTTTGGGTCTAGCAGGCCTCCTTAAACCCTCCTGAAACAAAAAATGGGGTGCGGGCAGGTGCCGCACCCCCACTCCCTGCGAGCATGACCCCCTGCCCCTGCGCACACAATCCCCCACCCCCTGCGCACGGATCTTCCATATGCGTGACAGAGACTCGAAAATCAACTGGCTGATGGGAGGCACACAGGAATGCACAGTGGTGCTGAGCTGGGCTCATGTGCCCGCAGAGAGGGCAAATTAGTTGTATGCCAATTGTGAATTTCCTGGAGTAAAAGGACCTGATAACAGCAAAGTACTTCACATAAGGCCGCCTCTATAGACTACTCATAAACTACAACTGTCCCCAGAAGACCTTTCCACTATGCACACTTGAATTCTATTATTCATTTATTTTAATATCTGGTCCAGAATGCAGCATTCATTATTGATTGGCACAGATCAATAAGAGCATGCAATATCCATTTTCTGGAACAGAACTGGCACTGACTTCCTGTGCTGCTGCTCTAGACTGGCACTTTATTACATCATAATGGCTCTTTTAGCATATTTTAGCTTAATTTATCTTGACTTGGCACCAAACATTTCTAAGACTATTTCTCTAGTTTCAATTTGTAATCATATCCTAGTGGCCTCCCATTTCTGCAAAGTGAGGTGGCTGGAGCGATACAGTATTAATTTCTATTACAGCCTCTCTGCACTGGAATAGCCTCTCCCTAGAAATTTGATCAGCTTCCAAGATGCTTTCTGAAAAATATTAAACAGCATTATTGTAGCCAATATTTTGGGGTATGTAGTCATGCCATCTATTTTACTATTTGTATGTTAAGTGCTGCTTGTCTTCGTTTAACTTATGATTTATGGTTACTCTATTGTAACACCGTGAACGTATTTATTGTATTGTTTGTCAATGTTGTGAATCGCTGAAGACTCTTCAATCGCAGCAGGTATGAATCGAATAAATTACATCCTTGGTACTTTACACTGGTAAAATACACCAACCAAAACAGTACTAAAAACAAGTCCATAATTCTTCCCATTTGGACAGTTGGGAATAATCGCCCGTGAATGGGGAGGATGGGAAGAGCCCGTCTAGCTTCTGGGGTTGAAGTCGTCATTTCTTTCTCCGACATTTTCCACAACTGGGAGGGTCACCGGCCATAAAAGGTAATTCTCGTGTTTAACACCAAGTATTCCTAAAGGGCTTCACACGGAGCAATTTCTAACCCTAATATAAACGGTAAATGAATGCTAGAGGGAAATTTTTCGTTTTAAAAGGACTCCTCGCACAAAACAGATTCCCAAGACGAGCAGAAGCCCCCACCCAAGGGAAGGGAGGCGGCGGAGCCGTAAGAGAAGGAAGAAGAAGCAAGGCACTGGACGCTCGAGCGCGAGGGCGGGGCTTGGGAAACTTCGTCATTTCCTCTGCGGAGAAGGCTAGCGAAGAGACGGTTTGGCGTTAGAACCACGGTTGGCGTCCAGCGCTCCTAAACGGGAGAAATGAGCGACAGCGGGGAGCAGAACTACGGCGAGCGGGTAATATACAGTGCTTGCGAGCGCGGTTTAAGCAGCCTGTTAAATTAAGAGAAAACGCATTTCGGCTTTTTTTTCCTTTTAAAGAAAAAGCGTCTTGACTTCCCTTTTCTCTGGGAGTGACGTGGAGCTAGAGGGAAAGACCTTGAAATGGGAGATAAACGGCTGTTCCTCCGGCCTAGCGTCCTCCCCCGTCTTAGCCTGAATCTTCTCGATTTGGCGCGAGAAAATGGCCCATCGTTTCCTGTAGAGAGGGTGCGCTGTGACGTGGAGCTCTATGGTGAGCCCCTCTCCCGACGCCATCTTGGGCAGTTGACCCGCAGGAACGCGCCGCCGCGGGGACAAAATGGCCGCGGAAGATTGGCAACCTTTCCTCGCTGGAATGCTATAGAGCGGATTTCTTTGCAAATGCCAATCGCCATCCGCGGTGTTTGCATCCAGATGTTTCTGATAGTTAAATATTTCATTATTTCCGCTTTACTGAATGGTGTTTCAGCTTCGCTCCAAATTTTAGCTCTTGCAAAGATGCATCCTGAATTCTTGTATAACTTGACTTGTTAACGGAAAAGCATTATCATCAAAGCCTAGCATAGCTGTATCGCAGCATACAAAGCGTTTCCTTAAAAAATACATTGAAAAATAATGTTCAGTATGGGTTCTTTGAATGTAAACTGAACATATCCTATTAGTGTTTGTGGAATAGAAAGGCAGAATAAGTGAGACTTCACCGAAGTAATAGATAATTTAAAAAGCTGAAATTTTTATTTCAAACTACACTGACTTCTCAAACAGCATAATGTTGGATTATCTGCTAATATAGCTGACTCTGAAACAAAGCAGAAAAAATAAGGTTGTGCACAAATGCTGCACATCAACTGCGATACAGTATTTAA
The DNA here is from genome assembly GCF_009769535.1 of Thamnophis elegans. Classification (NCBI taxonomy): domain Eukaryota; kingdom Metazoa; phylum Chordata; class Lepidosauria; order Squamata; family Natricidae; genus Thamnophis; species Thamnophis elegans. The sequence goes on along the minus strand of NC_045550.1, from coordinate 29,626,550 downwards.
TGTGTTAGGCTGCTGCTTTGCAGGGCTTCATTCAACATTACAGCAGGAGGAGGAGGCCACAGTCATTTTGCAACTTTTATAATTGAAAGTTGCATAGCAAAAATGTAGATTTTGTGCAAAAGATGAAGATGAAATCTGGAATTTCGGAAAATACTAAATCAACTAAGCTTTTGAGGTGCATGTTTAGGAATTCTCTAATCCAGCCTTGGTATATATTATATTTTAATCAAATTGGATTGCTGATTCAGAAAGAGAAATTGAGTAAGAAAATTGTTCCTTTCACCTTTTCTTTCAGTTTTCTGCACTGAGACTCAACTAAGCTCAAGGGGGGGGGTGTAAAAAAATCATGTTTATATAGCCACCATAATTAACTTTTAAAGCATACTTTATGACTTTGTAGTTGTGAATCCTAAATATTACTGTTGCATTCAATAGTATCAATTTAGCACATATTATGATAAATGCATAGCTATAAATGAGTACCTAATAGGTACTTTTAATGTGTAAAATTGGCTACAGTAAATTTTCCTAATAGGCATGGTTTTCTTTTAGCACTACAGTTTTAAATTTGCTTTGATGTCACCTCTGTAGACCAAGCTATAGAGTAAAAAAAAATGCTGTTTTTAAAAAAATATTCATTTCCTGGGAAGTTAACATGTTGAAAGTAGACAAAGGCATCCTCAAACCAAATTTCAGTTAAATGGACATATCTATATAGCTTTCTCAGCGATAGTGCAAAAATCTTTCCATCGTTTTGTCCTTGAGATTTTCCCCCCAGCATCACACTAGTACTGCTTATTGGTCTTCCAATTAGGCCTAACTAATCATCTAAGCCCATATATATTGTACAATAGAATGAGCTAGGTGATGTTACATTAATTAGTAGTGTGTATGGAAATACTCCATCACCCAGTTTGTGATTGTCCCAAAGGTGATTTTTAAAAGGCAACTGAATTATCTTGGTTTTTTTTCCCCTTGAAAACGTTTCACTTCTCATTCAGAAATGAAGAAGTTTCTTGGATGAGAAGTGAAACATTTTAAAGAAACCAAGAAAGTCCAGTTGCCTTTTGGAAAGCACCTTTGGGATGATTAATTAGTAATTTGCAGTGAAATAAAGAGAAATTGCTGTCCTTAAGAGAGATATATTCAATTCTTCATTAAGTTAATTTCTAAGATTTGCAAGTAATTGAATTTTGGCTCACAGGTTATGTCTTTTTTTAGGCTGAATGATTTAAATATATTTTATACTATCAGAGTAGCCTCCACAGATAATTCTGCACTAAATTCGTGGGAATTTTTTTAACTTGGTTGCATAGTTGTGTGAGGACTACCTTTTGAAAAAAATGTTTCTAATTGTTCAAATTTGCTTCACAGAAAAATCTGACTTAAAAAAAAAAAACCATTCTATGTAGCTGGAAAAGATGACTGCATTTTCTTTGCCAATATATTCAAAATGGGTCTATCAATATTCTTGAGAGCAAGGGCATGGTAAACACTTAGGTAAATGGAAGCAAGACAAAGAATGCATAGTGGAGGGTTTACCTCCTGAAGAAATTGCTAAACATGCTGCTAGCTGTGAATGCAATTACTGCAAGATAGAGATTAGTATGGCCACAGCCTTAGATAAATGCTGGAGGAAAGAGTAATGTGGAAGTGAAGGCATAGAAAATGGATAGATGGGAATAAAATTTTGAAGGTGTTAACTCTCTGGTAGTTAAACTGAAAGGGATGTGCCAGATCTGTGAAGACAAGGATGAGGGGTTCACATGTTCTTTTTTTGAAATCAATTTAAAAGTTTGTAAACTCGGCACTGAAAATTTAATACAAGAAAACTTTCCCTCAAAATATTTTTGAATGTTTAGTTTAACACTCACTGAGACTGCGGACTAAAGAATGTTGAAGTGCTTATAATCTCTGAATTTCAAAACAAAGTCATACAGGCTACTCTGTTCAGGCGTTCTCCTAATGTAGGAAGCAATCACACTATAGTACATTATGAAATTTCTGGTCTCTTCCAGATTTAATAAAGTAAGGAAAGTGCAAATTGTACTGTAATAGAAGTCAACATTTTTAGTTGTGGCTCCCACAATTTTAATTCTGAATAAACATGTCTCTTAAAAACTGTAGAAATGTGTGCTGCATTGTCCATAAATCAAAATTGGACTTATATTGCTGAGACTCCTTACTATTAAAAATTCATCTTGTTTTTAAGATTTTTTTTTCTTGATGACATTGTTTTTACACTTGATTCTTGCTTGTTGCTGGGATTAACTTTAAAGATTAGGTTGATTGATTGAAAATGAAGGCATCTTGTGGACCATTCTATTCCCTAAATAGTTAAAAAGGGGAAGATGGAACATTTTGAGATTACTTTCAGGCAAAGAAAAAAAGGAGGGAAATGATGTACTCTGCAGCAATGTTTATACCATGGATTATTGGACTTCTTACTGTAGCCAACTCAGGGTATTTTTCCTTAAAAAAATGAGCACCAGTTGTGCTTAGGCTACTCTGCATGTGGATTTCCATAAAAGAGCTGGATGAATAAATGGCATATTTTTGAAAATAAATTATACAGAGTTTTATCTTTCATATTTTACTCAATGATATTTGGTCTGACTTGGGAATCACTTTGGTGGAAGAAAATGAATCTACATGAAACATGAAAACCATTAAGATTCTAGAGGAACACGCTTTACTGGTTTCTAGAAAGCTTTTGCTGCCAAAACCAAAGAGGGAATGCGTTTTAAAAAGCAGATTATTTTTATGTGGAATGCAATTGTTGGCTCCCATGTAGCATAAACAGGTAATCTTTTTGATCAGTGAACATTTTCAGACTTTCAAAAGCACATCATGAATGCTGTTGCAAAACTGCTATGTAATCTTGCTTTTCCACAAAATATCTGCAATGTCATGTCTGGGAACAAGGGGCCAAAATAATAAAAGATACCTAAAAAGTGACTGGGGGGTCTTCACAAGAAACCTTGCTTTTAAAAAATGCTACTTTGTCCTTAAAGCTGTTTTTATGTTATGCTTTTGAAGCATACTTTGGAATCTTAAACAAAAATGTTGGTTGATTTTCTAAGTTTTTAAAAGTGAAAGGTTCTGCTTGCAGTCATCCATATAACAGTGCTAGAAGACAAGCTTTCCACTTTTAAAAACTTGGAAAATCAACCAGCATTTTTTTTAAGATTCCAAATTATGCTTTAAAAACATAACATAGAAACAGCTTTTAAGGACAAAGTAGCATTTTTAAAAGCAAGGTATCCTGTTTACTTGATTTGTATATAATACCATTCTTCCATCCATATAGAAAATGCATGTAAACGTGACATTTTATTTGTACTTATGTAAGCACCCTGCTGCCCTGCAGATATTTGTCTACAATTCCCATGATGTCCCAACATCAATCACCAAAGTTGGATGTTGTGGAAATTGTAGTTCAGAATATTGGAAGGAATTGGGTTGTTTCCATGTATTGAACTATATTTCATGTGCTGAAACCTTAATTTTTTTTAATACAATTACAACTTATTTTTATTGCTTTATTAATGTTTACATCTTTAGAAATGGTATAAAATCAATCTACATAATAAAAAGTGAACAAAATGAAAGTAAAGCAGTTAATTACAATAACCTCAAACTGCAGTCGAATTCATGGCATTCCATCTTATTTGGGCAACATTTTACTAAAGTGCTTCCAGAATAACCAACCTTAACAAACTTCTGGAAAATTGTGAGGGGCCACCTTCATATCTAGTAAGTGTTCTGTTCTAATAGAGGGAGCACTCAAAAGTGCTGATTTCTGTGCCACTTCCTACTGGATATCATGGTGTATGTAAACATTCAGCAGGTGTTTTCTGCTTGTATAGATGGGGTGAGAATAGACTATCTTGAAAATATCTAGGCCATAAGACTTAGGGCTTCATAGGAGATAAATGCACATTAACTAACTTAATTGCCAATGCAAATCCCCTAATATTGAGGTAAAGCCACAGTAAAGTGTCTGAGCCCTTGCCTCATAGGCAGTTGCATTCTGCATCATCTGAGGTTTCTTAGTAGTCTTCCAGAGCAACCCCTTATATAACAAATAGTAATCCAAGTCAATGAGTATCAATACACAGTCCTCAATTTACAGCCGTTCATTTAGTGATCCTTCAAAGTTATAATGGCATTTGACCATTTTTCACATTTATGACTGTTGCAGCATTCCCATGGTCTTGTGATGAAAATTCAGATGTTTGACAACTGGCTCAGATTTATGGCAATTGCTGGGTCATGTCACCTTTTGCGATCTGACAAGTAAAGCCAATGGGGAAGCCTGATTCACTTAACAACTACATTACTAACTAACTGTGGTGATTCACTTAACAACTGTAGCAAGAAAAGTTGTAAAATGGGAGCAAAACTCACTTAACAAATGTCTCGCTTAGCAACAGAAATTTTGGACTCAACTGTGGATGTAAGTCAAGGACTACCTGTACCACACAAATGTTTCTATTCAGGGCCTTCTGTTTGAGAATTGGTCACAACTGAGTGCACTACGCAGAGCTGAAAATGGCCTGTTTGTCTACAGGATACAAATCATTCTGTCTTTTGTTGAAACTGACACCAGTTTAGTGTTTATATTACATTTCCCATGATATATTTGATAGATAATCTTCAGTGTCAATCTGAACCTAGTATCTAATTCATTTTCCCTAAAACATGCTTAATTATAACACTTTGAACTTTATAGAGGCCTGCAGCTAAATACAGGTAGTGCTCCAGTTATGACCGTAATGGAGCCTGCTCATTACAGTTCTACGTTGGGACAAACATTAAATGAACTGCATCAAGTAACAACCAGCCATCCCAATGCAATCATTAAATGAACATGTGGATTGTTAAATGGAGCATGGGATGCCTCGGGGATAAAGTTAATCCTGGAGGCTTAGTCCAGGTACAGACCCACCTGCCTCAGTCCTCAAGGCCTGGCCCCTGAGATAATCTTTGCTTTGCTTCCCATCCCTTGGGTACCACGTGCAGGATCCTCCCTGCTGGTCGTTCACCTTTTAACAGACCTCCTGGAAGCTCTGTTGCATTGGGAATGAGAACAAGCTGCCGCCTTTTGTCCCTAGACGGTATGGCTGTAGCCTGTAAGCAAAAGCCACTTTCAGAGTAGTCATGAATTGTGGGCTCTTCAAAATGGTGCTTGCTTCTAGAAGGGGAGGAAAAGGAACTTGTTCTTCCCTGATGCCTCCTGCTGGCTCCCACACATGCATGCTTCATAGTTGACTGTCTTGCCAGTGAGAAACTGGAAGGAAAATGCTGGGCTTGCCTTTTTTTCTTGGTTCTGCCACTGCATTTCCTCCTACCGAGATGCTCTTGCTTTTCTGAAGCAAAACAAAGACCGTTCCCACTCTTTCATAGCTTTCTAGCCTGATCAGTTGCCTGTTAAGAGACAGCAAACCCAGCCCTCATGGCTTTTGCTAGGCTCCGGGAAGGGATTCTAGCATGTGGAAAATGGCAGTTGCTTCCAGGAGGTATGGGCAACAGGCCCATGGCTGCAGGGTTACATCAGGGCAGGATAGGGGGAAAGGGGTGCTTCAATGTCTTTATGGTGAGGTCATAAGGGTGAATGACTGAAGGGTTGCTGCATTCGTCATAACTTTGAAAGGTTCTTGTGTAGTTTGGTGGCATCTGTCATAACTTGAACGGTCCTTAAGTGACCTTGCATCTCAAGGAGTACCTGTATAAACTATGTCCATGATTTCAGTTCGTGCAGCTTATATGACACTAGTAAAAAACATTACATACTCCATATTGGAGGGACGTTCAGGCTACTAGTTGCTGGGATGTATTGTGTGAAAAGTAGTAGCATACTCTGTCTAAATAAACACTGGTTCATTCATTCTCTAACATGTATATTCACCAGATTTCCATTTTAATTCCATGGAAATAAACTATTTTGCTCAGTAACTTTCCAGTTTAGTTGAGCTATTTTTGTGTGCCATTCCCATAACTACATTCTTAATCTGTCATGACTGCTGGATATAATAGACATTATATAGGACTATTTGCAGTCATTGTTATTTGATAAAATTCCAAATTATGAAAAAATATGGCCCTATTATAAAATGAAATGTATAAATAATACTTGCTGTAATTGGTAAATGTATTGTGCTAGAAAATCTTGCATCATTTTTGGAAAAATATATTAAATATCAAAAATGATTTAAACTATATATTGTACATTTTTTAAAAGATAACCCTTTGATCTGTATAGGTCATTTCCAGAATTATTTTAAATGAAAAACTTACAGAAATATTGTAAATAAGTAAATCCTGTTTTTACAAAATATTCGCTCCTCTTTAATGTGAATACTTTTGCCAGGTCACATTTTTCAAATAAGCATTATGTACAAAAATTTGTGAGTTGGGAATTTTTTCTGTTTTTGTGGGGTGTGGGGTGTTGAGAAAGAGAATGTACCAAGAAGTTCAGGTGAGACACTGTATCTATGAACTTGCCTTTAGCAAGTAAACAAGGTATAGTTTTAGCCATTATCAGTGATGAGTGATAAAACTGAAATGTTGCATGAGAGCGCACATATTCCTTATTAATTCTCCTAAGGCTTCCTGTTATGTTACATTGTATTTATGTATATGGTACAGGTAACAGTTGTATTACAGTATTTTGTATTGTCCGTGCAAATATTGTAGGAACTAGATGTTATTTGTAAAACAGGAGAATTAAAATGAAGTAGTTTTAAAATAATTGATATTAATTATTTAACATAAAAGCTACCAAATTTTAAAAATATGAACTTACAAGCTTGGAAAATACATTGCTTAAAACAAATGTATTTTCAGTTGTCATGACTAATTAAAATTTTAGCATAAATTATTATTGTGACATATCAGAAGTCTGGCAGCACTTTTCTGACTTAAGAAATTTTATTAAAGGCTTTTATAAGCTTTTACGCGCCTCAGTCCACTTCATTAGCTGCATTTCACAAAAGCTCACACAAGCATATGCTTTGCAATGATTTTCTTTAGTCAGAAAGGTGCTGCCAGGGGCTTCCTGTTTTGTTTTGTTTTTTGTTTTTTTTTAAGACCACTCTTACATATGATAGAATTCTCCATAATTGCTGAAGAAATTAAAGCATATGCTATTGAGAAATAAGGTTCTTCAGTTATCCATATATTCTGTCTCTATTAAAAATAGCTCAGTTGAGTGGAAGTATGTAATCATGATGTTGAAAAACATTACTAATTTCTAAATGTTAAATATGAAAAAATCATCAATATGCTAAATGCCTCAACTATTTGGACATCTAAAGTAGGCCTAATAAGGAAATTTATAACTGGTCAATCTTTTTCAATTGAATTGACATTTTTCTAAATAAAATAAAATACAGTCATAAACCTGGCATCACAGAACAAAACTGCATACTAATTAAAGCCGTGCAAACACAAGCATTTTTTCTAGTTTCAGTTTTGACACTAGATATCTATCCTGGAGTTTTAAATATTCTTCATCCGTTCTTTTTTTATTAAGGTTAATGTTGAAGAGGAAAATGCGGAAGTCGCCATTTGACAAGTTTTATAAATGAGAATTATTTGAAGCTCAGGAATAAGTGAAGCTGAAATTTGAAAAAAAAAGAAAGTGAATGCATGCTAATTATCAGACCAGAAGTCCCACTTATAGAATATTGAGCAATTTGTGTGAAGTGGGGAAGATGAAAGAAGTCAGAATTTGAAACGGAAGAATGAAGAAAAGAAATAAAAATGAAGTTAAGATAAGAAGTAATCTGGAATCTGAAAGCACTACGCTAAGTAATTACTAGTCTGTTTATGTGTCCCTGTATATTTTGATAAACATGCATGCATGCATTATTTGTTTAATAGACGAAAAACACAGGGTTTTTTTTTTTAAAGAAGTGCTTAACAGGCAAAAAAAAAAAATCCTAAATCTAGGCAGTTCTAGTGGCAACTGCCCGGACACATAATGGAGACAAAGAACTTATTTTTCACCAGAACTTCTTTAGACTAAAATACTAAAGACACTGAACTTAAACTACATATGCATTTTCTATACACAGGAGTCCCGTTCTGCTTCCAGAAGTGGAAGTGCTCATGGTTCTGGCAAGTCTCCAAGGCATTCCCCTGCTAGATCTAGATCCAAGGAGGGTTCAAGGCGATCTAGGTCAAAATCGAGATCGAGATCTGAATCTCGGTAAGCTTATGTGATGCATATTTTTGTTAAATTTATCTCAAATAAATTTAGCTATCTAAATACAAGTAATACTCTTGCACTGATCTTAGTGACTGTATTCATGTAGTTTTCTTGGCAGTGTTAACATGAGTGATTGCAATTATTTCCTTATGAGATTTATGTTTGCAAGCTTTCTTCTTAATTCTAGTGATCTTGGAATTTAGTTCTAAAATTTTCAGATGGTCCTCCGGTCATTAATTCCCAATTGTCATTTATATCTTGTTTAATTACTATAGATGTTCCTAGTAAATTTAATTGCTGAATTGTACATAAGCATAATATGGCTTATCTTAATTGAAGCAATGGGTAAAGTCTTGCTAGGCAAATAAATAATATAGCTGGATCCTAATATAACTGGACCCCTAGAGTTCATTACAGGTAGTTCTCAAATTACGGCCATTCATTCAGCAACCATTTGAAGCTACGAAGATACTGAATGAAAGAACTTACAACTGGTCCTTGAAGTTCCGATTGTTGCCATGTCCCTATGGTCACATGAACAAATTCAGGTATTGGTAACCAGCTCGTACTTACTGGTTACAGCAATCCGTGGTCATCTGATTACCATTTCTGACCTTCCCTGCTGGCTTCCCACAAGCAAAGTCAGTGGGGAATCTAGCAAGGAAGATCACATTGCTCAGGTAAGTCTCCCTCCTGCCCCTGCACACAACTTCCTTGTACTTGTGTGCATGACATAACCCTGGTCTCAGCCTTTCTGACACCAGGAACCAATTTTGGAAGAGTTGTCTTCCACAGACCGGGGGTGGGGGTGGGGGTCATGTACAACCTTGATCCCGTGCATGCACAGATGAAACTTTCCTTCCTTGCCCACCGCTTGCACCCAAGAGTTGGGGACGCCTGCCCTCAGATCCACACAGCTTACTAAACATGAAGAATCATCAATAACTTAACTATTAGGAGTGAAAAACCTCCAAGACCTCTCCATCCCAGTGGCACCCTGTGCACCTTGCCTTACTTCCTCCATTTTCAGCTTAGCGACTTGCACATCTTGAGTTACAACAATCTTGATTACTTTGCTAAGTAGTGCAGTCATCACATAACTGCATTACTTAATGATGGCAGTCCTGCTTTAATTGCAATCAACCTGAGGATTAGCTGTAGACAAAGGTTAAGTTTAATATTCTAGGACCTCTAGATTTAAATATGTCTGGTAATATGTAAAAAACAATAACAGTATATGTGTACATGTATTTATATATGTACATATATGAACGTTCCACCATCAGAGAAGTGGATTCCAGAATTGTCTATGAAGTTAACATACCAACAGTAGAACAGGGAGAGGAGAGGAGTAAAAAAAATCTGTCCTTCATATATTTTTGCTTTGAAATTGCCAATGCCTCATTTGGATTCACTTACACCAGAAACATATTGTAATTCAAATACATTTCTGATATACCCTTTTCCTATTAAGCTCTTCGGGAAAGTGCCTGCTCCAGGTTTCCTTCCCATAAAAAGTATAATTGAAGGCAACATAGGACCTTTGTTGCAGTATTGAACCTAGATCAATCAACTGTCCCACACTGCAGCGGAACAAACTTTTAAGCAATTTGAGTGTTCTGCTGTAACTAACTTTGAGTTAGAAACTCAAACATTGGATTTTTATTGTGAACGTGGAGCATTTGCATTGTTGATTTTGTAGTTGAAATGTTTTGTGCATTGGTTCATTTCTTCTGTATTAACCTTGAGGTACGACGTAAAATCTGTTTTAGATTAGCCAATGTGACCTGAACTGCTTTTATTGTCACTATTAGCCTATTGCTCCATCCTTTTTTGGAAGCACCTCCCATAGGCCACAGGATTATGTAACTAGAAATGTTGTGAACTCAATTTATTGGCCTTTTAATTCCAAAAAATATTCTTCTTGAGTCAGTTGAAAATGTTGGTTCTACCAATTCCAGAAATGCTTACAGTCTCCATTCTTTGATAGGAGCATTGCATCCATATATAGATGTTGTACATTTTAGTTCTAATATAGTAGCAATTTTATAGGTCCATTATTGAGATGTGTGTTTATTGTTCACTATGACATTTTTAATTTGCATGCTTTATAGATCCAGATCAAGGAGAAGTTCTCGCAGACATTATACAAGATCACGTTCACGTTCTCGATCCCACAGACGATCAAGAAGCAGATCTTATAGCCGCGACTATCGTCGCCGACATAGTCACAGCCATTCTCCCATGTCTACTCGTCGGCGTCATGTTGGCAACAGAGTAAGGCTGGGATGGCAGCAGTTGACCAGAGATAATTCAGCTGTGTGTTTCTTTGGAGGTTCTAAAGTTTTCAAATTACCCAGAAATCTTGTAAAGTTATAATTGTATTGTAAATAATGCTAATATTGTTAAAGTTGTATTGATTATAAATGTATTTAGTAAATTTTATTTAAAATAGATATTGTATACTAATGATTTTTATTATGTCTTAATTTACATCTTTGAGTTGCTTTAAAGTTTGCTAGACATTTTTAACTTAATGAGTCATGTCATGATTTTTTTCATATAGATTATGTATATAGTTTACTATATTTTAAGATGGAAAGCAGCTGTTGATAGTTATACATTGTAGTGATTTTAATTATTCACTGCAGAAAAAAACATAAATTCACTAATATCAAATTTCCTGTTCTAACAAAAATGTCTTGTATAAACAATTTCAGTAGAAGTATAGTAAAAAAAAAACATTGCACAAAATCCTCTAATTCAGAGATTCTTAAGTCTTTGGGCAATGGACCCCTTTGAGAATATGTTGTAACTTATAGAGCCCTTTTAAGAAAACTTATTTAAAAGCATAAATAAGATATATGGCTATAGATTGTATTATAGGGAAAAACATTTATACAGATAGTCCTCATTTAGCAATCACAATTGGGATGGTCATTAAGCAAACAGTTCTAAGACTTTGCTTAACGTTCTTCAGCTTTCATTTGCCTTACAAGTTGTCCTAGATTCATGATTATTCAAAGCTATGTTGAGGTTGAAAAAAAGTACTTGCTGCCCACTCCTTGCACTTACTGCTCTTGCAGAATCTCCACATTCCTGATCACAATTTAGACACTTTGCACCTGACTTGTATTTATGACAGTTGCAGCCTCCTGGCATCAAGTGAGCATTTAAGTACCTTTCCAAGGAGCTTCCAACAAGCAAAGTCTGTGGGAGAAGCATGAATTGTTTAATGACCATAGTGATTTATGTAACAATGGTGATGAAAAATTTGTATAATCAGGCACAGCTCACTTAATGACATAACACTTAGCAATAAATTTCCCATGCTAATTGTAATAAGTCAAACCTACCTGTACACATCTGCAACAGTCATAAATGTAAGTATTGGTTGTACTTTTTTGTCAACGTGCCTACAAAGATTGCTAAACAAGGACTACCTGTACTCAAATATAGTTAATCAAAAAATTTTAAAAAATATATGTAATATATGTGTGTCTTAATTCATTAAATCAGTAAGAAAATACGGTTCAATTCAGCTAGAGGTTATTGAAAATAAATTGTATTTTTTCCATCCATGGACCCTCTAAAATCTAATCACAAGTGTCCTTGGACCCTTAGTTAAAAATCCCTTCTCTGATCTAAAGAGACATATAGTATTGTTTCAGTCAATGCAAAGCTGTTTCTGTATTATGTATCCAAAAGTGTCCCTGTTGATTAACAAACACTTATCTAAATCCCTACTGGGTGAAGAGATCTCATGTATGAGCAAATGTATTATGAAAAAAAGGAAGCTTCTCATGTCCAAACAAAAAGAAACATGCTGTAGTAATACAAAAGTGAATCATGTTAAGCATGAGAGATCACAGCTCCCAATAATTATCAGTATTTCTTAGTGTATTCTAAACTTAGTTTTTATGTTAATGAGTACAACAGAACATTCTAGTGATTTGGAGAGTATTCTGCTCTCTGCTTGCTTTTTTTGCTCTAGGATTGGCAGTTTATTATTTAATATCAAATAGATATTTTTAAATTGTATCGGAAAGTACTTTGTTTCTTTTATAGAACACTCACTTCTTATGAGAATTTCTTTCTTTTTTTTTTTTTTTATGCAGGCAAATCCAGACCCAAATTGTTGTCTTGGAGTATTTGGATTAAGCCTATATACAACAGAAAGAGATCTGAGAGAAGTATTTTCCAATACGGTCCAATTGCTGATGTTTCTATTGTATATGACCAACAGTCTCGACGTTCTAGAGGATTTGCTTTCGTTTATTTTGAAAGTGTTGATGATGCTAAGGAGGTAAGGAATTGTCTTTATATTGAATTATATTAATGTTTGCAAAATCATGCTAATTAAAATTGAATAAACATTTTCCCAGAAAAAAAGGAATATATTTCCTGAACATAGGATCATGTTAATAGCTACATATACTTTCTGTTTCTCCCTCATTTTACCTTCATCAGTTGTAAAGTATGTTAGGGTTTAAGACAATGCAGTTGTCCACTGAATTTTATGACTGAAGTAATTTCAATGCAAATTTGGTATTTAAATTGGTATATCATATTAAGAATATAGTTTTCTTTATTATGACATTCTGGATTTCTGTAAAGAGCTACCTAATTCTCTATTCTCTCTGAAATAGTTAATTTGAGAGATAATTGGTCAGGTAGTCCTAGTAGTCAGGTAGTAATAGTAATTGTTAGGTAAGCTGTCCGATGGGAGAGCGAGTTCATTCAGAGAAGTGTTGTGAGAGTTGTGTTCGAGAACACACAAACCAGCATACAGAGACATTGCAGTTTAAATAGGCTTTTACTTTTGTGGAAATAGAGGTATCAGAGTCCATCAAACAGTCCAAGTCATACACAGATAAGACAGTCAGTCATCAATGTCTTTCAGTTAATGGATAATCCAAATAACATAGTCCATAATCATACAGACAGTCTGGTACTCAAAATTTGCTAGCAGTTGCAAAACTTACAATAGACAATAGCTCACGGCACTTTCTAACAGCCAGCTTCCAAAAACACTCAGATCAGATCAGCCCAGCATCTAACAGTGCGAACAGTCATTTGGCTCCCTCTTATGGCCGATGAGGAAAACAGCAACTAATCACATGTTACAGTATGATTTAAAGAAACAGGTATAGCATTGTTACATGATGTATATATTGCCAACCCAACTGTTAGATTATATTCCTAACAGTAATTGTAGGGATTTGAACCCTATTTGATTATGTCCTGTTTTGTTCTGTTGTGACACAAATAATTTTGTATATTGCAAAATGTTTCATTCTTACATCCAGCATAATCTTAGCCTTCTTTCATGATAGAAAAATTGCAAATTTTATGAAAATAAGACCCAGGCTACGATGAATAAATTCACAAGAAATTGTATAAGTTATGACACCCCCCCCCCCCATTGTTAAAGCTACCCTGATAGGTTTTCCACTCCAGCTATTAATTTTATATCTAGTTGTGATTAAGTTAAATTTATTCTGCAATATATTTTACATCCTCATTTAGGCAAAAGAAAGAGCCAATGGAATGGAGCTTGATGGGAGAAGAATCAGAGTTGATTTCTCAATAACAAAAAGGCCCCACACACCTACTCCTGGAATTTATATGGGGAGACCTACTTAGTAAGTTTGTGTCTCTTAATTCATTGGGTCAAGGTTTCCAACAAGTAATTCCATATTTAATGTTATATATGGGTAGTTTTGAATATAGAACACAGCATTCTGTACCAAATAATAACATTCAAATTTAGAATACAAGCTACAATTATGAAATCAGTTAAACCTTTTTAAAATATGATTAAGCATAAGTTATTTTGCATTTTTGCAGAATTGTTTTAGAAAGTATTATGAGTCCTTGTGCTCTCTGAGCTATGTTGTTTATTTTCAAATGTTTCATAGCCAACTAGGTAACATCTTCACTGCTAGACAGGAGTGGGGCATTTGGACCACTTTACATACAAGAGCTTTCCCTGTTGATGAGGCTATTATTTTCTCCTTGGTATTCCTTGATTAGGCTATTGGTTGCTGCTTGATTGTTTGGTGCTAATCCCTGATTTATCTGCATGTTGATTGCTGACAAGGAGATATTCTGAGCTTTTTGTTTACTTTTTAGCTTTTTATTGACTTTTGAATACTATGTCTATTTATCTCCTTGTGTTATTGATGCCTCATTTTTCTGAGTGTCAAGCTTCCTCCTTTTACCAAGCACCGTGATGCTGAACCTATGGCATACGTGCCATAGGCGGTACATGGAGTCACATTTGCCGGCATGGCAGCCCTCTGCTCCAGCGCACATGTATGTCCCGCCCAGCTGATTTTCAGCCTTTCAGGGTTTGTGTTTGTGTTCATGGATGTGCTCTGCTTGTCTATATAGTGGCTGTTGCAGTCTTTACACTGTATTATAGATGACCCCAGGGTTTTTTTCTCTTTGGGCTAGTGGTTCTTTTAGTTTAATCAAGATGTTTTGAAAGCTTTCATTGGTTTATGTCTTACTGCGATTCTCTGTGGTTGTAATAGTCTTGATTGTTTTTGAGATGTTTTTGATGAATGGTAGTGTTGTCTTTTTGTATCTTGTGTGGTTGTATTGTAATGGGTTGAATAGTTAAGCACTCTGATAAATTTGCTTGGTTATCAATTTGTTGGAAACTGTTCTGTGTTGCTGCAGTGCATTTGTGCTTGTCTGAATAATGTTCTTAGCATCTCTTGAGGGAGGTTGGGTTGTTACTTATTTAGTGGAGCACTTGTTAGTTTGGGTGGTTTTTCAATAGACTTATATTTTAATTTGCTGCCATTTCCACTGCTAATGACCAGTATGTTATTGTTTTCTTCCTCTCATGAATGTTACTCCTTTGAAGATGTTGATTGTTTCAAGTTTCCTCTATTTTTCATAAAGACAAATGTATCATGTATATATACTTTTGGTTGTGTGTGGATGGGAGTGCTATAGCTTCTAGACACTGGATTACAGTCTCTGAGAATGGTGATCCCATGGGCATTGGTTTTCCATAAGTAGGAAATAATTATCATGAGTATTCAAAATATGAGGGTGATTATGTGTGCATACTGCAGATATAGACATGAACCTGTGTATATTTTACATTTGAGTCTCTTTACACCATGTTATGTGTTGTAGTGATACTAAGGCCTTACAGGATGATGCTCCAAACATAACTGCCTCTGACAAGACTTTCAGCTTTAACAATGTCACAAGACAGGCAGGCAGGAAAGAATCAATTATTTAAAAAACCATGATATTCTATTGCAAAACAGCTCTCATTCTCTTTTGCTATCCTAATTTCATAGTCTCTGTGAAAGGGGGGTCAAGTGGCCTAGCAGTTGAGATGCTGGGCATGGCCACCAGAAGGTTGATAGTGTGAGACCCAAAGTACCATGCAAACGCAAGTAGATAAATACAGTAGGTGCCAGTTTTGTGGAAAGGTAACAGGGTTCTGTGCAACATGGCATATAGTTATGCTGACCACAGAAGCCTCTACAGACAACACTGGCTCTCTGGGCTAAGAAACTGAGATGAGCTCCATCTCCTACAGTCAGATATGACTGGACAGCGGAATCCTTTACTTTTTTAAAAAAAAATTATAGTCTCTACAACATGTCAAGCTGTAATATGTTCCTACAACTGACAAGCAGAATGCTGTTGTATGTTGTTCTACTTATACCTGATTATCAATCATACAACTAGCAAACCATAAACTGTTCTACCAAGATTAGTTTAGCAAATCAGAAATGAAAATATATTTGTTTGTACAGTGTGATAAACAAGCTGGGGATGGATTTATCCATGGCAGATTAGGCAACATGCGGCAGCAGGCCAGTCAATCATAAGGCTTGACAGAGAACTGTATTTGAAGAGAAATTATTAGACCATGCCTCAAATGAATGAGTATTTTTCAGGAATAGACACTAGTAATCATATTAGCACAGCCAAAGATACACTTCTAATACTTTCTTCAAGGCATGCCTATTATATGTTCCAAACTACATTGTGTTCTTTAAACCTGGATCAGCGCACAGCCCTAGTTTTTATTGAGTTATATCACAGCTTTCTATGTTTACAAATGTGAATGTGAGACCCACAGAACGTTCTGTTTTGGCTGCAGTAACAGTAGTCTTTGACTAACTACTATAATGAAGCCTGCCCATCATGATCATAAGTTGTGACTATTGTAAAATGGGACAGACATATGACCATCCTGATTTTACAATCTTTTTTGCACCATTGTAAAGTGACCGGCATAATCATTAAGCAAGCCAATAGTTCACTATGGGCTCAGGTTTGCAAAAACTGGAAGTATATGCCAGTTTTTTGGCAAAACTGTTGTAAAACAAGTGACATGACTGCAGGACCCTGCAAATGGACATCAAACTACTGACCGGCAGGACTTTGAATCTGGGTTGTAAGTAACCCCAAGGTATGTCCATTGTAACTTAGAAAAGTTGCTAAGCAACCATCTTAAGCCAAGGGCTACATGTATTTATCTTTCCCAGCTGATATTCATTGACATGCATATTTTTAAAACTTAAGGTTGACGGTAGAGTTCTATGATTTTGCATATCAGTCTGCAAATGCAGTATTGAGTAGGAAGAATCAAGTCAGCTTGTTTCTTAAGTACATATAGTAGACATTTCATTATGTATTTAGTGCCTTGTGAACCCACAAAAAGCTTTAAAATCATTCTTATCTGGAGATACAACAATGACCTAGGGTTGAAAAGAAAGTTAACACATAAGATGTGACTGCAATTAATATAACTGCCTTCATAGTGCAAAACTTGATATAACTGTTAAACATATTTTTCTGATATTATAGAAGTATTTTATATGTCTTGATATTACATTTTTAACATATACTATATTATCTGAGCACTTTTTGATAGAAAAATGCTTTTTACTTTCCTCTATTATACATATATAAGCCTTTTGTCTTTCTAATACTATATTATATATACTTCCCATTTAGTGGTAGTTCCCGACGGAGAGACTATTATGACAGAGGTTATGACAGAGGCTATGATGACCGTGACTATTATAGTAGATCATACAGGTGAGTCTGCCTTCCTGTTTATCTCAGTCCCTCCCTCCCCCCCCCGCCCACCTCTATTGTCTCTGTCACCCTCTCCATCCCTTTTTTTCTTAACAGTACTGATGTCTTCCCAAATCTATTTAATTAGTTGTTTGATAAGATTGCATATTCTTCAGAACTGCAATTAATTTATATGGCTGCCCAACTTATGAAACACAATTCAGAGTTACTCACAATAGCAATAAAAAACAAAAGAACAATACAAGAAAAACCCTCTTCCAACACAACCATTTCCAGGCTTCAAATTCACACTATCCCAGCACATGGGAGAAGAGCCTTCTAGAGGGTGGGGGCCTGCCAGACTTTGGGGGAAGAATGTTGTAGAATGTAGAAAAGGCACAATTCCTAAGTACCAGTAAATGGCAATATTTAAGAGTAGGAACCTAAAGCTTGCTCGCTCTAATCAGCCTGACTCCACGAATGTAGGACTTTAAAGGTAGTAACTATCGTCTTGAATTACACCTGAAAAAAACCCTGGGAATTTTGTGCACCCTGCACAGTGGCAGTCTATAATGGCAAACCTAGGAACATACAGTGCAGTATATGCCACCTCACTCCGGACCAATTGTAACTTTTGGGTTGCTTTCAAGGTCAATGAGTCAATAGTCCAACTGGGAAGTGACAAAGGCATGAGTGATTATAAGCAAGACCTAGTCCAGGAATGGATACAATTGGTATCCCAAGCGAATCTGTGCAAAAAGCCTCTTAACCATGGCTACACCCTGCTTTGTAGGTAGAAGCAGTAAATCCACAGGGATACCAAATTGCCAACTCTGTTCAGAAGTGTGCTACCCTATCAAGAGTCACAGATAACCCAGCAGCAGACCAGAGGGGGGGCAAGTATCTAAAGCCACTCCCAAGTTGATAGGATTGAATCAGAACTGTTTCCTCCCCATTCAGGTCTTCACAACTTTTAGACACTGGTCACACCACCTCAATCGTCTAACCAGAGTTGGAGATGTATAATCCCATGTTGTTGAATGACCCCACCCAGCAATTCCATGTAAATGTTAAAGAACAGTGGGGGAGACCAAGCCTTAAGGCACCCCATGCTTCAGGGGTTTAGGGTTAGGTTTCCCCCACTCAACACTTGACTGGAAACTAGACACAGAGGAAGGAGAACAACCACTACAGTATCTCCCAATCCCAAGATACTGTTGTCATGCTAAGAAATCTAGGTGGTTGCATAGCTGAATCTACAGATCATCTGCAAGTGTGACCAATACCATCTCTCAAGTGTGCCCTAGGCTGATTTAGACTAAAAAGAATTTTGCTAAACCTTCATTCACAGCTCTTTGCAGCTGAATTCTAAAGAAGGGAAATTCTATTTTGGATCTTGTTTTGGGTAAGAGTGATTTCCAATTACACAAAATGTAGAAGTGCTTAAAACTGCTTATGTATCATTTGCACTGATACCTCACCAACAGTTGTTTGAATATAAAAGTATTGCTTATATTCTATCGTGTGAGGTGTGTGTATACCAAATTATTGGTTATATTCATACAGATAGAATAAAGTCATCTTAAAATAGTAGTTATTGCCAAGGAAATACACATTTTTTCTATATGCTTTTATCATTTTTAATATTGTAAGCTTTCTAGTGGCTTGTATTTGAGATGGGCAGCCCTATAAATCTAAACAGAATTGATTTTCTGTTTGCAAGGGTTTTGATAAAAGCCAGCTCATGGATACTGTGCCTGAATTTTCAGCTATATATTAATAAATATTCAAAAATAAGTTATGTCTAAATATTAGCAAATAATAGAATGTCCCAACATAATATTTTAAGAAAATGATTTAATATTTGGGGTTCTTTAGTTTAGAAAAAAAGCAATGGAGTGGATATAGGTAGTTTTTGCCTTACAACCATAATTAGGATTAGAACCTTTGTAGCTAACTGAACCAGTCATTAGGGGGATTGGCCATTAAGTTCCATTTAGCAATGGGAGTTCTATTAATCCCAGTTGTGGTTGTTAGGGGAACTCACACCTCTCCTGTCCTTCTACAAGAGACCAGCAACTCCCTTGTCAGCAGTGAGAGGAAGGAGATGGCGAAGGTCAGCTGGGAAAAATAAATGTAGGTGGAGTGAAGTGCAGAGTGACCAAAGGGGCAGAGATTGGGGTTGGGGGGGGGGCTGACAGGCAGGGAGTGTTGAAGTGCATATTGCAGTCATAAATGTAGGCAAGCATCCAAATTTTCATCACACAGCCTCTGGATGAACAGTTAAGAAGGATTACCAGTAAAATAGGCTTGGTGTAGAAAAATTAAATAGTTTTTCTCCCCTTAAAATAATTAGGGCCAGGATTTTTAAAAGGAGACTTGACAGATTCATGAAAGATCAGGTTATGAGTTGTTTGTGATACTGTTGTTTACTGCCTCCTGAATCATAGGTAATATGCCTTAAATATAGGTAATCTTTGATTTAGGACTACAATTGAGCCCAAAATTTATGTTGCTTAGCGAGACATTTGTTAAATGAGATTTGCCCTATTTTACAACCTTCCTTGCCACATTTGTTAGCTTCCCCATTGACTTTTCTTGTCAAAAGGTGATCACATGATCTCTGGATATGGCAAGTGTCATAAATATGAACCAGTTATCAAGCCTTTGAATTTTGATCACAAGGCCATGGGGATGCTGCAACCGTTGTAAGTGTGAAAAATGCTCATAAGTCACTATTTTCAGTGCCGTTGTTACTTTGAACAGTCACTAAATGAACTTTGTAAGATGAGGGCTACCTGTATTGCTTACTGGAGTTAATAATTGATGTTATTGCTGTCCAGTTCAGGCATAATAATGTTTCCTAATATATTCACTTGGACACCAAATATTGGGTCAAATAAATTTACAGCCTGATTCAGCAGGATTTTTCTGTTATTCTTACAAAGTATTCCAAGCTCTAAATACCCCATTCAAACTTAAAGCAATTGTCCTAATTTAAGAAAGGACCTTTTTGAAGGATGAAAATTTCTGGGATAGTTGGAACAGCATTGGAACATTTTATTAAAAATAGAATATCTATGTTGAGCTTGAAACAAAGGATTTAGGATTCATCACACTTTCTGTTCAGAGTATTTTTTTGCATCAGTGGCTGTTGCTATTATGCAGTTCATTTTATATTTTCCAATTCCAGGACTTTTCCCCCTACATTATTCCTTTATTTCAGTTATTTGTATTTTGTGACTTTAACAAAACTTTATTCCTTTATATCAGTTATCTGTATTTTGTGATTTTAACAAAACCTTTAAAAATATTTTATCCTTTCACAGAGGAGGTGGAGGTGGAGGAGGATGGCGGGGTGCCCAAGATAGGGATCAGATGTACAGGTATGTTGAAGGATTTTGATGATTTTTAAAATATGCAAGCAATTGTGAAATGGGAAACTTTTGGACAGTAGTAAAAAATCTATATGGAGGGGTATCCTTAAAGCCATGACTGTTTTATTCACCAGTACTGTTTTACCCAGAATATTTTCAAATAAATATTTTGATCTAGCTATATTAAGAAATGGACACAGATCATTGTTACATCTTATACTACCAGATTGAAGTAGTCATTTTAGTTAAAACATTTATGTGGTTCAAATATTATTTTGCCACATTTAAAATTAAAATGCATTATATTGAGCAATCTTATCATTTCCAATTTCTAGTTGTAATTCATGTATATGCTACTCAACGTTAATTCAAATGCAGTAGCAATAACATTACTGTTTGGGCTAAAAACTAGTTTTAAAGTTAACATAACTTTCTTCCTGGCTTATCTGATTTGATGTCTACTGTACAATATTACTAAGCAGATTGTAAAAATAGCAGCATTTAATAATAACTAGACAACCAGTGCCCCTTTGGGTCATCTTTCCAGAAGATATTTTCTTACCTAAACAGAAAAAGAATGACCAAGGATGGACAAAAAAGCAGTGGGAGCAGGAGCGACTTCCAACTTCCTGCCAGCTTTCCTATTAAGTTTCTTTGTGGAAATCTGGCAGGGAGCATTGGAAATCCATTCTCCTTCCTTAGGAGGAGGTAAGTGGCTGAGAAAATGGAAATCACACCACTAGAGCAGCCAGTAGCACTGGAGCAGCTACAACTTTTCCAAATTTCATTACTTCGGTCTCACACTTTGGATGCATTCTGTAGGTTAGACCATTTGAGGTACCTGGGTTCAAAAATCGTTGCCCTATGATGTACCATTTCCCCCAGTTAAAGATCACAATGAGAGTTTTAGTAGTAAGTAGATACATGAACTAGTAGATTGAAACATCCATGATGATCCAGTGTTCTTGTGTACTGTCCTTGATATACGTAACTATAAAGGTTATTTGTAGCAGTGCAAGTTTGTGGGTATATCCATATGCACGTCATCACTGTCACATTTTTTTGTGCAGGAGAAGATCACCATCTCCATATTATAGCCGAGGGGGTTATAGATCCCGTTCCCGTCTCGATCCTACTCACCTCGTAAGTAACAAGTTGAGTTGAATATAATTTTGTCATTACAAGCCAGTAGAGCTAATGCGGGCCATAGCAGTATATAAATATAAACCTATAGTAAACTCCTTGAACTGAGAGCTGTGCAAAGCATTTGAAAGCTATGCTTTACAAAGAATAGTAATACAAGCAAAGAGCTAAAGCTCTGGTCTCAAAGAGACCAGCTACATCCCTCAGAAGCATATTCATACCAAAACAGATCATAGGCATGTGGGGACAGAATTTAGAGTTGCCTGCTTTAATCTTTTGATGAGTAGTGTTGCCGTAACAAGTTTGGAAAGCATTTCTAGAATACTGAGTCACAAAACTCATTGGCCTCTGCTGATTTCATTATCTCCATTATCTTCAGTTATTGAAACAATGTTTATCAGAGCTTTGAATTAATTCAGTTGTATCCAAATGAAATCAAGCAGTAGTTTTATTAGTTGGAGGCCGTTTTTTTGCACAAGAAATCCTCAGAACGTAATTGGGGAAAAAATTAACATTTGCCCTTAATTGGACAGTGAGTTAATCTAATATTTTTAGAAAGTGTAATTGATTTCTGTTCCTGTTATTTAAAAAAATATCAGTTGTGTTTTCTGGTTTTTTTTAAAAAACAGATACATTACTGCTAAGTTTTTGTCTGTTTTCAAACAACCTCCTGCTCTCAGTTGTCTTCACCTTGACACAGAATGTTCTTTTGGAAAGAAATATTTTAACTATTAAATTAATCAGTGTATCTTTTACTATGAACCCCATTGTTATATATGCATGTGTACTTGTACTAATTCTTGTTCTCAAGGGTTCCTAGGTGGCATAGTGGAAAGTTTTAGACTTATATTCTTGATTCAAATGATACCTCAATAAACAGAATATGTTGTTGGAATAACACCAACAAGTCTGTTTTTCTTGGTTAAATTTAGATTCATATAAAAATTAATCATTTAAAAGTACTATTTTAAAGAGAGCCTTTGGATCCAAATAGAAATTTATACTGTTACTGAATTGGATTAAATGCATAACCCATTTTGCTTTTGAATATGCAGGCATGATTCAAAGTCCGCTTGCATTGTATCATTTCTTGCAATGTATCACACAATATTCTCTAGATTACCAAAATATTTACAGAATAGTAGGAAATGCCACAGCAGTTTATGATCCTCTCCTCTTTATTAGCATTCACATTTTGCAAACAGGAGAGGAAATCTGAATCTATGCATAAGGGGAAAATGCCTCCAGCACTTTTCCAATATTCTGTATTATTTCTCCAAATAGTATACTTTATAAACTAACAAGTCTTTTGACAGAATTACCAAGATTCAAAATTCTAACTGGCTTCTTTCTGCATTGCAGGTCGCTATTGAAGTGAAAAAAACGAAGACTTTTTAGCTGCAAACACTGCAGTGTGATTGCATACTTGTTATTTTTGTTCAGTTGAATGGTGCCTAGTGAATTAGGTGACTTTACACCTTTTATGGAGAATATTTTGGTGAAGTTTTAAGGTGTTGTACCATTCTGCATATTGTGTAGTGGTGCTTTGTTCAGAATTGTGTTTTTGAGAAGAGTATGTCTTTCGCATGTGTTTAGTCTGAACTTTGCAGAAGGATTTCTGTTATCTAAATTCTTCGATTTTTTCAGTTTTTAGGGTATTTTGAAGATCAAAACCTGTGTAAGATTCGTTGAAATGGTGGCATAATAACATTTTTTACTTACTTTGAAGTTTGTATCTCTTCTTTAGTCAAAGTGTAATCAAGAGGGGGAAAGGTGATATATAAATTTGGATTGGTAACTAATTTTATGGCAAGAATCTGCGAATGTAGGTGAAAAGACTGGAAAATTGGTATGTGTTTTGCAGGTTTATGGAAACAGACTGCAAAGATAAACCTAAGATCTTAAAAATTGATGGCCAATAGTAATCCAGGAGCATATATCAAAACAATATATTTGATACTGGAAAGAAGCATGCCAAACATTTATATTTATATAGAAGGGCATATATGCAGCTCAGTGTTGAACTAGCTCAAGGATGAACTACTGTATTTTTCAGAGTATAAGACACACCTTTTCCCTCAAAAAAGAGGGTGAAATCTGTGTGCGTGTTATACACTGAAAACAGCATTTTTGGCCTCCTGAAATCCTGCCCCGCGCATCTTGTTTTTTGCAAAATGGATGCACCATGCCCAACAAAAACGTTTTCACAAAAAAACCGGGGCATGCAGAGAGTTTGAGAGGCCTGCAGAGTGCTCCTGGGGCCGGGGAGGGCAAAAATCTATTTTTTATTTACCTCTTCAAAATCTTGGTGTATCTTATAGTCTGAAAAATACGATATGCCAAAAACTCCACAATTCAACCCAGAGCTTTATTTATTCAGGAGACCTGTCAGAATTGGAAGAATTCCAATTGCTATTAAGAGGATCACATCACACAGTTCCAAACTGTCCTATCCAAAAAACTATCTTTTGGAAAGCAAGCTATAATGTTTTTTTCCTTTTGAAATTCCAGCGCTGCTGGAGTGCCACCAGAGGGCAGTCACCACCATTTCAAAGCTAATATTTATAACTTGCACTTGTGCTTCAGGTGCTGTTCTCTGCCATTAATCCTGCCCCTAAAATGGCAACAGTGAGAACACTGTGAGAACACTATGTGCTCTGCTGGCTGGGGGATTCTGGGAGTTGAAGTCCACAGGACTTAAAAGTTGCCAAGGTTGAGAAACACTGGTCTAGAGGGAGGGCCAGAAGGTTCTGTTCAGAGCAGAAATTAAATTTTCCAAACCAACTTTAATTCCAAATTCCCGAGCACTAAATCTCATACCTCTGAATTATTTTTCTTCATCTTCCAATTCAAGGAAACTAAATTTATGACACAGCGATTTAGTAAGGAGAGGATGATCTCACTATATCCCAACCCGAGTACTTAGTACTCTCGGGTATCATTTTACATCTGCCCTCATCCTTTATCAAGCAAACCAATATCAAGCATCTTTTAGGCATAGTTACTACTTTTCCTTAATAATTTTTTTCATGGGTTTATTCCCGTTTCTGTAATTTCAGAAATAGTCAAGGATGTAAATCGATACATTGGGGTGTATCACACCTTTTGTCAAATTGCTACCGTACAGCCTGCGAACAGCTTCTATAATTTGACAGAAACATCTTTTAAGTACCAGGTGTACAGGTGACCATGTACAACGAAAATGTCTCAGGTGACTGTTAGAATCAGTATTTCAAATTCAGAAGTGTCATTTTCAACCAACTTCAAGTTGCAAGCTCAGTCTGACTTGTCAGTAACTCTGAGCTGAATCCAGGGCTATGAGGTTTTGATATAGCAACCAAAAACTTGCCCAGGCTATTGGAGTCACTTTTCAGTAAGGAGTATGCATGGATACCAAGGTCAGTCCAAAGAAAGTCATCACATTGCAATTCATTTAAATATCCAGGTAAAGTGGCGGGCATTTCTTATGTCAGCTTCCAAATCATATTTCATATTTTTGAATTTTAACATGGACCAAATTTCATCCACGTAATAAGGCTTCTCTGCTCTTGCTTCCAAAGTATGTGTCAGTATGCCAACTTCCTCCTTGGCCTTTCTCAACACAGGTTCATCTATTTAAAACTACTGAGAGTGATTAGCTATAAAATTTACAACATGGGAAGTGCATTATGAGTTGGCACCTTGTCTTCTCAAGAAGCCAAAGTTAATGGAGATGAGGCAGTTTTTTAGTTTCTAGTCATGACAGCCAGAGTTTATTAAAACATAAGAGCACTATAAGATAGAATAAAGAGAAACAGACTCCACGGGAAGATGTATTGAGGTAGGATATAGTAATAGAATCTGCAGTGTGTCTGAATTTTTCCCTCCTTGTCCCTCCTAGTCCAGAGAATCAAGTGTAATTTTTCCATTTCCATGGGCTTAGCACATTTCTCAGTACCTGTTGTCCTAATAATTTCTGGATGCCTTCTCCAACGTCATTTCCTAAGGCTCCCTACATAATGATAACTGACTTCCCAGAGTGGTAGTACATATTCATTCATCTCAAGCAGAAACAAACTTGGCGAAGGCATGAATATTGTCATACAAAGCAAAGGCAGATGTCTTAGCTCATCCTTCTCTTAGCTCATCCTTCACACACTTCGACTCTGCCCTCTCCTATTTTTATAGGTGAGGACACAGGAGACTAGCAAACATTTGCTTTGATTCCTGAGCAGCGTGCATTAATCTAGATCAGAGGTCTTCAAACTTGCCCACTTTAAGACTTGTGGACTTCAATCCCCAATTCTCCAGCCAGCTATGGGGTTGAAGTCCACAAGTCTTAAAATGGCCAAGTTTGGGGACCCCTGATCTAGATCAGTGCGGGCTGGGGAATTTTGGAAATTGAAATCTAAACATCTTAAACTTGCTGAAGTGAGAAACACTGATCTACTAGAGATAAGCAAAAAGGCACTCAGGTTGCCAGGCTTCCCAGCTTAGACTTGGCAGAAGCTACCAAGATACTTGACATGGCACAGCTAGAGAAAAATCTTTATTGCATAGCAGTTACATTAAAGCACTGCTTGCCCTCTGTGAACACAAGAGTGCAATTTTTCTTTATACCTCTGCAGTTTAAATCTGGTACTTCTTTTTGTCTCTTTTCCTTTCCCATCGCTTAACAAACACTTGTTCTGTATTTCTCAGCTTGGTGCCAAGTGCCAGTTGTTTTAACTGGCATTCCTTCTCTGGGAAACTCTAAATCTTACTGTAATTCCATAAAGAGGAAAGTATGACACTGAGAGCAAAAGCATGCCAAATAAGAAGGGAGGTGAGAGATCTTGGGCTTCTGCTCTCTTCTGGTTACTTCCTCACCAGATGAACCCATATTGGTCTGCTGTTGGTCTGCAAGTTTTGCTATTAAACACCAGATTGGTAGATAAGAAGATCTTTCTAAGATTTGATTGTGCACGAGAGGACTGCTTCTACCATGTTTCACAAACATCTGAATTGGATAACTAGGAGAATGCTCAGTATAGCACCAAAAAGAGGAAGTGGTCAAGGCAAGGGAATTTTGGAACATATAGATCTCTTTCTCTTTCCAGGCTTATTGTCCACTCAAGGATGAATCTAAAATATTGATATATAGTTTGGGTTATTCAGAAGAAATATGGATTCTTCTGGTATACCATCCAGTCAGCTACTCAACAGGTTCCCTATCTGAGTTGATGGAGATGGTCTCGGATGGAGGTGGTTCAGAACTCCTAGAGGATGAAGTCTAGATAATTTTAACTTCCATGCTAGGACTGCATTGATTGGGGCTGCCCAGGAATTGATAGCTGCCATGCCAACCACAGATTCTGTCAACTTGTTTCTGGCCCAGCACATATGGCAGATCACACACTCCAAATTTGATTTGATTTTCTATTGGGTAGAAGGATAGTGGTCCCAAAGCGTCAGATTTTATATCTATTCCTGTCATTGTTGAATCAATTTCTACTGAGATTTAGATTGATAGCAACTATTTCTTTCACAGAGGCGCAGAAACCTATTAGAATAATTGCCCATGAAAGCTGATGAATTGGCAATTGATTCCAACAAGTTCTTCAGTGTTTTCTGGTTAGTAAGCTTTGTATTTCTGTCAAAGATTTGACTACTCTGAATTCAACATATGCATCTTTTCATATATTGCAGATCTTATTCAGGCCCAATGTAGGTTAAAATTCATATAGAATTTGACGATGACGGAGGCAAAAAAAAAGTGTTTCTTTCCATTATTGCATCCTCTCAGTTTCACCAGGTAGACCTTTAGGGATCTGTTCAGTTAGAAATCATATACTGTAGATCCTTTGGTTGTTCACTTTAACAACTTGACTAGAAATCTTAAAAGCAATCAAATTCATAATGACTTAGATCCTAAAATTCCAGCAAAGGAATCTATAAAAATGTAGTCAAATTTGTCAGGTCAAATTTCTTTGCATGTTTCATTGTTAAAGCACCGTTTTCGTGTGGGGAAAAAAACCTGTGCTTCGAGCACCAATACAAGTTTAACTGGTGCCAGTCCTATCCAAATGTGATGCCGGAATGTGAGGTGACATTGGTGGTGGGGAAAAAACCGAGCTGCTGCTGTACAACAACATCAAGTCTTATGAGTATGGAGCTAGTCTGCTCCCTGTGGGGCACTCTGGATAGTGCAACTATTCATAGCCAAACAACCACTTTGTATTAACACTGTAGTCTCCTGGCTAAACAAATGTTGAATAAATAAGTATCAGTATATATGCTTCTCTAGCATTGTAATTTTTTCACTTTCCAGAATTGTGATTCTATTGTGAAAACCCTTTGCTTGGATATTATCACATTATTAATGTGAATTTATTTACTGTATTTATAATGCATTATATGTCTGAGATTGTTAGGTGCTTTATTCAATTTCAACAGATAGGAATCAAATACTTATCATTTAAAAGGTACAAAAGAAAAAACTATTGAAAGGGAAAATTTTAAGTACTGTTAAAAAGTGGGTTGTTTAAGCTATAAAACTGCCCCAATCACCTGTGTTTTGTGTAATAAAACTACTCTAATTATTACTCTCTAATGCCCTTGGGTCCTGTTTCCATTAAAAAATTAGGATCTATCATCTCTCACTAAGAACATTGTGCCCCCTTTGCTATTTCTTTGTTGTTGTTAGTTGCGAAATCGTGTCCGACCCATCACAACCCCAAGGACAACACTGTCCATGGGACTTTCATAGCAGAGATACTGGAGTGAGTTGCCATTTCCTTCTCCAGTGGATCACATTTTCTCAGAGCCCTCTGTTATGACTAGTCTGTCTTGGGTGGCCCTGTACAGCACAGCTCATAGTTTCATTAAGCTACACAAGCCCCTTCACCACAACAAGGCGTAATCCATGAAAGATTGCTATTTCTACTTTCATTCATATTGCAGGATCTCGAGCAGAATCTCAAGTAGAAATTGGAGAAAACAAAAACTGGAAGGGGTCTTGTGGGAAATGATAGATTAATGAGCACTTCAATGTATCTTGTTATAGTACTGTGTACTACCTCAGACAGAAAAACATTCACTGACATATAATTAAATTAGACAATTATATTTAGTCAGACACCACATTTTATGCTATTTTATGATCACTTTACATTATCTGATGCGTGAGTCCAAGCAATAAGACATGTATTAATAGCTCCTTTGTGATCTACATCAAAGCACACAATTTAATACTTCTAATCAGTAAATAGTTTCGCTGTACCATTACTGAATGGGATGCAATATGCAGTTATGCTTTTAAATAGTATTATAGTCTGTATTTGTAGATTCAATTGTTTTCTGTGAGCTGATTGAAACTAGGAATGTAGTTTTTCTCTTGATGACAATTAAATATAATTTCTCAAAATCTATTCATTAAATCCATTTGCTGAAGGCAAAAGTAGGAAAACTCAAAAAAGTCCACTACCACTAATAGTGCATGTAGGACAGGTGGAAACCGAATCTAATAGGATAGAGATGCAGCATTTGGAAAGGCATTCTTGAATGCTGAACGGCTGCTATTAGATTGTTTTCCATAACTTGGCATTCAGGTTTTTTAGACAAACTGTTACTAACAATGGAATTTTCTCAGGCTAATACAGATGCTAATACAGATGTTTGAAAGGAGGGTAACAGTTTATTAACCTTGAGGAATATCAGTTCATTCCAAACAATTTTTGCACAATTGTGATTACCAGTATTTACATTCTTTGAAGATACCGGTAAGTCTTATTTGCAGGCTTTTCTTCAAAAGAATGTAAATAATCACAATTGTGCAAAAATGTTTGGAATGAACTGATATTCCTCAGAGTTAAAATTGTTGGAACACATGAGGTTGAATGAACCTATGCAAGAAAATGTTTCTTAATTGCATTGCACTCACAGAACTAATGCCAGCAGTCTTGAACAGAAGGAAAGAGGAAGCCCTCCCTCCATCTGGTGACCCCATTATAGTCCTCAATTTCTACTGCCATTAGCATTGGTAACCAACAACATACTGGGAAGAGAGTGGATAGTACATCTCTCTGAATCCCTGCAATTTTACTCAGCTGCAGGAATATTTGAATGAGATGATAGTCTCAAGAGCACAAAAAGTTGCTCAGTCTTATTGCAAACAAACATGTATTACGATTCAAGAGCATTGATAAAAAAGATGAGACATTGAACCAAATGAACTGCTGAAGGCTTTTCCTTGCTTCTCCCTAACCATAATGCAAAAAACTTATTGGCAAATTTTTCTTTATTCTTGATTATATTGTTTTCTTTTATTCCCCAGACAATGACCAGGAAAAGTCTTGACTGTGTTACCAGTTTAAATAAATGCTTTCTCCATTAAGCTGAGAACCTTCACTGATACCAGAAAGGTCTTATCCTCTGACCCCAGTAGTGTCTATGAAGGAATCAAAAAAGGCAAGACGATAGAAGAGGTGTCACAATTCATGTCCATCCTCTGTACCTGCCTATGATATGGACTTGTGGGCTTGCATCCCAATACTGTCTTGATATTTTGCCTCCCCTCCTGTAGATGTCATTATTGCCACCCATTGAATCAGATATGAAAATCAGAATACTAGTAATGTGGCATTTATTGGCTCTTTTAGGTTAAAGCAACCATGTCTCAGATTCTAATCCCTCGACAACCATTCTGCTCTTATCTCATTAAGAGATGGATGCTATGACACTATGCAGATGATCTCATAATTGCTCAGTAGTGTCAAACTGTCTGGCTGCTAGTACTGTAAGCATTTTAATTCTGTAAACCCCTTGTTGATTAGTACAAGTTGAAGTAGTCAACCAATCAACCACACGATCTATATGTCTATAAAAAGAACACAAAAGAACATAAACTTGGCATGAATTTTCCTATATAAAGAAGACAAAGAAAAAAAAGTATAAATTCTAAGTAAACTGATGCTTGTGACTCATCTCCCTTCATGACTCAAAGCTATTTATTTTTGCTTTTTCCAGCTTGGTTACAAACAGAAGTAGTGTAGGATGGGCACCGGCAAAGAGCTTAGAGATGATGCACAGGGTCCCCTTTTGAAAGCAAATTCAAGTGTGTACAACCTTTTTTAAAGAAAACCTGGAGATTTTCATGCTTGCTTTATCACTAAGCTATGGAATTATCACAACAGTATTCCTGCTTATTTGCAAAAATAGATATCCTAGTGCTAACCAGATAATTTTCACCAATCCATATCAGTGGGATCAATAGTCTAGAATTCAAAGATCTGGAGGAAACATGCTGTTTTCCTCAAGGATATTTTTTTCCCTTTACAAATGGGTGGTTTCATACAGTGATCTACTGTATACACTTATCTACAGGAATCTGGAATACAATTCTATTGATACAATATCTTTTAATGGAATCTTCTTCGTATTGATTTGCCATAACAATCTAACTAGAGGAATACATTGCCTGGTCTTAGTTATGTCACCTTTCTATATATGTTGAATTGGGTATCATGGTTATCCAATTCACATGTGTTGATGGGCTCTTTCCATGTAGAGCTAATATGGGGAACAATAATAGCATGCAACAATACTGTTGCCATGGTCACTCTAGGAATGTCTGTAATGTTTATATGCTTTATTTTCTTTAAAATAGCATTGATGCATGAAGTATATAGGTCCTTTAAAATGAAGGCGCTCCTCCCCCACTACATATATTACACCAACACAAACAGAGGAGAGAGAGAGAGAGAGAGAGAGGAGAGAGAGAGAGAGGAGAGAGAGAGAGAGAGAGAATTTGAATGGCAAATCAGAGCGTTGCTAATTTCTACAATAATAACTATAAATCAACAAAAGGACTTCTGGAAGGGAAGATGTTCCAATCAGCCATCCCCTCCATCTGCCAGTTTATTCTACTTCTACTCATATATAACTTTGGAAGCAGTTCTCTGAAAGTGGGAAATAAGTATAATAAATCAAATGTGTGACCAATATAAGCACAGTGATATTGATGTATAAGTAACTACAAACCATTTAGCTATTATTTCATCAGGAAGAAATAATAATTGCATAGCAGGATGTAACCATCATCAGACGGAATTGTCACAAAATTGTGAACAGATGGCTGTGTCCATCTGAAGAAGCGATCTGATGAAACCCAGAGGTAACCTCTGAAGAAAGAAGCATAGGATGAACTTAATGTATCCAGTGGCTACAAGAGGGCACAGAGCCAGGACTCTGCAGCACATTTACAAGAAATTGGCAGAGGAGATAGCAGCAGAAAGCAAATGCATCATCAGTAGTATGCAGAGGCTCAGAAACAAGGTGGCATATATGGCTCCAGCTTTGGCAGCAGTCTTTTATTAAGTAGCCCATACATTCAATTAAGCATCTAAAAAGTAAAAATGGAAGCACTCCCCAGTGTCCAGAAGCTGGAGAGAAAAAGAATGGGGCATCTGAAATGCAAGAAGATAGGAAAGGGTGTGTGTGGACATTGAGAAGTTACAGAATCAGGGCTACAACAAGAACACAACAGGAGAAAGTGGGATGGCGTGTGAAGCAAAAGCATTTTTCTGCAAAAGATTAGTAGAAAGTGTAGGGGGTTTGGCTTTTTTATCATTCCTTCCCTTCTCCCAGTTTTTTAATTTAATTGAAACTGGAAAATTCAGAGACAGTAAAAGCTTGTTAGGTATCTCTATCATAGCTAAACTAAGTTCCAAGTACAAGGCAGGCGTAATATAAAAAATAATAAGCAAAGTAATATGAATGACAATTTATTAAAAAATATTTATATTTACTAACCATAGTGCATAATCCTTCCATTTCTTATTTGAGAATGAAACTACTAAAACTTTAATACAATTCTGATTTATTATTCTGGATAAAGCAAGCTTCTTTAATATTTGGGGGAAAATTTTACACATTTTGACACCAAAGAGGAATCCAGAAATACTGCCCACATATCCCCATTTCTTAAGAGTTTGTGCAGAAGGTTATATGCATCATTATGCTCTGTTAACTGCGGTATTGTGTAAAACCTTTGTTCTTTTTTGTTTTACCTTCTAGAGTTACTTGAAAATCTTTGTGGAAATATAAAAAGATTATCTTTGTTACTGAAACAACAGCATTGCCATTCTTGGATGGTCCTATAAGATGTTGTAAATCCTTAGTGAAAATTTTGTCATTTTTCGGTCAATGGATGAAGTTTATTAAGATTTTTATCTTCAAGGTGCTCAGAAGAACAAAGGTTCTACACAATACCGCAGTTAACAGAGCATAATGATGTATATAACCTTCTGCACAAACTCTTAAGAAATGGGGATATGTGGGCAGTATTTCTGGATTCCTCTTTGGTGAAGCATGTGTAAAATTAGTTGAGATTGATGGCATCCAAATGTAGTATGTGAAATGAAAACAGAGGTGGGAAAATGGTCAATAACGTCCAGGTTGAGAAGCAGTGTTTAGCAATAGTATTGGCTAGTAAACATATTCTGCTAGAAAAAGTGGCTCTCACCTAATTGTGAAAACCTGCAATAAAAAGATATTCTGACAAGCCTGAAAAGTGGTTCAAAGTTACACATGACCCTGGATTGCTCCTTTATATCACCAATTAGCTTTTTATATCACCAGATAGATACCGTAATAATACAGATGACTACTACAAGTGATGGTGGAAGGGGGAACTTTCCAAAAGGCTGAATTTTGTTCCTATCCAAGTCCTCCTTAGAGAAGTTTTTTTAAAAAAATCCACATACAATTCATAGCAAAGCTCAGCTTGTTGACAGACCCAGTTCTCATTTCTGGAATGGCAGAATCACATCGCATCAAGGTCAACTGGGGGCGGGATGGTGGTGGTGGTGGCACGAACCGCATCGCTTTTCTGAGTTGAGCACAGGCTGGGGCTACGAAAATATGGACGAACCAGGCTCCGAGTCCTTATTCACCTACTTCCAAATCTCTTCGCACGGCTGGGGTTTCATGACAATTGATTTCCAACCGGCAGACGGAGATCAAATCGGAGGTGGGGTGAGGGTGGGGGGGGACGAAGACTCGGAGCGTCAAAGTGGAGCATCTCAGCGTTTCCACCGGCCCGAGCAGCAGGAAGTGCCCGGCCATTCCGTTGGCGACTTCGTTCGCAAGACAAGCTGTCCTCCTCGGCTCTTCTAATAGGCTGATCCTGGTTGAAGACAGACGAAATGCCCATCAAACTTTTGTAATATGTGTTTTTTTTAATGTTGTACGCCGCCCTGAGTCCTTTGGGAGATGGGCGGCATATAAATCCAACAAACAAACAAACAAACAAACAAACCAGCCCCAAGCATTAAAAGTAGAGACTTGTTGGAAAGTACTTTCTGCTTCCGATCGTAAACCGCGGTTAAGAAACGATGGAGGGAGAACCCCCCCCCCGCCCAGGTAAGCATTCGGGCGCCTTCGCCACACGCGTTCCGCCACCCAGCAGAGTCAAAAGAAATCTCGAGGTTTGCGATGTTGAGCCGCACGCGCCCCCAAAAGGTTTGCCCCCCCCGGGGGGGAGGAAACGCCACCCTTCGCTCTCCTGTGCCCTCCGGTCGTCGGTGAAGCGCTACCTCGGAGCGCTCCGTCCATCCCCCAGCGGAGGTGCAGAGGCAAAGCCATCGCTTTCAGGCATCCGGTGGCGCGGACTCTGGCGTGGGAGAAGGGCTTCCCGACTCACGTGCGATTCTCCGAGAGTTAGTCCAGCTACAAAACAAGAAGGAAAGAAGAAAGAAAGGGGGCGGGAAGGAGGGGGAAACAGCGGCAAGAATTGCCGCGCGAGCTTCGGAAGAGCCATCCGGCGCAGGGCGGGCGCGAAGCAAACCCCAACCGAGCACGTGGCTACGGTGTTTCTGGCTAAGAGGAAAGGAGAGAGAGTAGGTGGGGCTTGCTTGACCATCTCTCTCTCTCTCCCTGTGCTTATGTGGTGTGTGTGTCCGTGTCCCGGCCGAGTCCTCCGCAGGATAACCGCTGCCCCAACACCGCCCCCCCCCCCCCGTCCTGTCCCGGGCGAGACAGGCGGGACTGAGGACCCGGAGAGCTGGAGGAAGGAGGGCTTGTGCGGGGCTGGGCTGGGCTCCGCCCGTTGGCTTACTCGCTTCCTACCCGGCTGCGGAGCGCTGTTGTAAGCAGCTAGGAGGAGCGGCTAAGCTGGGTTGGGCCTGCCGACGGCGGGAGGTGCTGGGTCTGGAGCTTCACTAGGTGGGTGGGTGATAGGAAAGCAGGAGGGGGTGGGCCGCGACGGCCTTGGCTTCCCTCCGACTCTTCCCCCTCCTGATAGGCGGACGATGAAGAAGCTATACATTGGCAACCTGAGCCCGGCCGTGACTGCCGAGGAGCTCCGGCAGCTCTTCGGGGACAGGAAGTTGCCACTCACCGGGCAGGTCCTGCTCAAGTCCGGCTACGCTTTCGTGGACTACCCGGACCAGAACTGGGCCATCCGCGCCATCGAAACTCTCTCCGGTAAGTCAGGAAACGCGGCGCTCGGGACTAAGGGAGGGCGTGCGGAGATACCTCTTTGCCTTGATCTCCCCCCCGGCTGGCTCCCGGCCACTATTCCGCCTTCCGTCTGGATGAACCAGGCCCGTTGGAGCCGGCAGGGCAGCGAGTGTCTCGGGGAGAAGCCCTGCTTGGGCGAGATGTTGACGCAGGGGGTGGGTGGGGGGCTTTCCCATTATTTTACTCCGCTCCCCCGCGAGGGGACGGAGAAAGGGGGACCCGGTGCCCCCCTCCTGACCGAACCGAAGCGATCCTGGATGCTTCTCAGAGGGCGATGCTGCCCGCCAGAGCCTCTGAGCCGGTGCCCGCGCCTAGGCGCCCTTTCCCGTTCGCCTGAGCGCGCTGCGCTTCAGCAGGCGGCCCGGCGGGCGATGGAGGGATTTTTCGCTGATTTTTTCTCCGATTTTATTGAGCGGCTCCCGAGCGCGGGGTACCGCTCCCTTTAGTTTTCCCCGGCATCCGCTAGATCTGGGGCACCTTCTACTAGGGTGCCCTGTCCCAACTCGCCGGGAGCCCGGAGCAAAGAGCCCCCAAATCCGCCCGGGGGCCCGAAGTGACGCGCAGCCCTGAGGCCGCCAGTCACACACCGGGGACGAGCAGAGCGCGGCTTGAATTGGCGGAGAAGGGACGTTTGGGCCGCCCCAGGAGGGAGACCGTTCATGGGGTTTGAGCGGGCCGGCCTGGAGCGAACCACTTGCAGCAGTTGTCCCTTCGCTCTCTTGCGCCCACGCCGCGTCGTTCCGGGCGCTAATGTTAGCCGGAGCCCAGGTGGGACGAGCCCAGCTTGTTTAAACACCAGCCCTTTAATATGGACATTTGTCTGCTGACTCCTCGATCGTTTGCTTGCGGTCCTGAGAATAGTTTGGGCAGAAGAAATCTACCTGAATGGGCCGGGGGGGGGGGGCGGGGAAGGTCCGCTCGCCCACCAACGGAGCAGGCTCGGAGTCTTGGGCTGAACCGCGGTGCTGGGGCCAAGAGTCCGTGTGAAGGGTCCCAGTTGTAGATACTGGTGAGCAGAAAGGGCCACCCCCTCCCCCCGTCAAATGTTTCCACGGGCATGGGATGAAGTAGTTTCTTTGGCCAAATAGTTCACTTGAGGAACAAAGAGGGCTCCCCCCTCCCCCACAGCATGCCTGAAATGCTTTCAAAGCCCATTTCTGCTTAAGGGAGTTTTTTACTCCCGAAGGATGGGTATTTACTATTTCCCCCCCATCAAATTTCTCTCATTTTTCATTCTCTACCATCAACTCCGGGTAATCAAAAAATGAGGTGCCCACACTGAGTTGCAACAGAGTTTGGATGCTTAGCAATCAGAACTCTCTTGCACTTGGAAATGGATTCTTTTATTTTTTTACTTTTAAGGTAAAGCAGAGTTGCATGGCAAAGTCATGGAAGTGGATTATTCAGTCCCCAAAAAATTAAGGTAAAATCTTTGTTCTTCCTGTTATTACAAATTATTAGTAAATTGGAGAAGAATAAGCAGCCGGAAAGTTACATCTTGAAGTTTAAACTGCAGTGCTGAAAATACTTTAATAGTTACATTTTTGCTTTTGTTATTCACAAGTTGTTTTTGTTTCTTGGAAATCACAAGAGTTTCCTCCTGTATCATGTGGTAGTGACATACAGTGTTTTTTATAAACCTGGTTATTATTTTTAAAGGATGCTGTAAAACAAATGTTGTCTTATGTTAAAAAAAACATTTTTAGGATTCTCAACTGATTTTCACAGGGATTAAATTGTATAGGTATTTTAGTACCCAGTCAACCAGATATAAAGACATGACCAGGGACATAAGATATACATTAGCTCTTAGCTCAATAAAATAAATATAAAAACAACTTTGGCTGAAAATGATGGGAACTGTAATTCAGCATATCTGGGAGAACTTGTATTCAAAGCTACTTCATTGCTTCCAAGCCTCAACTATGTGGGGAAGCTTTATTTCTAAAAGCTTCTTTTATGTGACTTGTATAAACCATGTCTTATTGTGTGGTACTTTTTCAAAAAGTAGTAATCAGTGGCAGAAATGTGAGTTACATGGGATGATACTAGTGTTTCTAATTTGCTATTCTGGTTTTCCTATATTCTATGTTGGCATATTTTCCACTGTTCTAAGTGACGCATATTCCCCAAAAGTGTAGTATTTTTGATGAGAGGGCAGTGAAATGTTTTTGAACCCATCATTTTTAATGTATTTTATTGATATTGTCAAATAATTGTTTCATCCTTATAGCTGTCTACACAGTTTTGAAATGCTTTCACATTCAAAGTTCTGCTCCAGTTTATTTCCAAATTACTAAACAGTGGAATGAGGTGAATAATGTATTGGTCTTTTTTAAACTTCTTTAATTCTGTTTATAAATTATTTAAAAATTGTAAGTTTTGTACTAGTCCTTTATAGCAATTGGAAAACTGACTATCTCTGTTGCTCTGGAAAAAGCTGCCTTTATATTGTTTTGTAATGAAATCAATAATTTTTTGCACCTGGGAGTGTCAAATGATTCTAGTTTTCTGAAATCTTGATTTGCTGGTCTATAACTGAATAAAGATTTGATTTGATCTGATTTAAAGATCTTAAAAGGATTCTTCATTCAGTTAGAGAATACTATACATTTCAACATTATGTTTGAGCTTATGTTTAAGAAAAAGTTTCAGTGTTTAAAAATGAAACATTGAAATTTAAATTCCAAAAAATATGTGGTACATGAATATGTTTTTTAAGAAAATTGTCTTAAATCTAAATTTAGTATAAAAGTTGATTTCTAAATGCTTGTGTAAATGTGAGAGAGTTTTTATTTGCTTCAAAGTGTTATTAAGTCACAAGCATAAAATGTGTAATGTGATTCAGAACTTATCTGTTCATCAGTGTGCATTTCCAAAATACGTTCAGTCTATTAGAACTTTTGTTTGAAAAACCCTTGCTCCTGTGTCTCATGATATGATCCTGGCCTTTGTAATTACTTTTCCAAAGGAAGTTCAAAAAGTTATTGTAGTTTTATGCACATTCACATAAAAGTAAGATTCATTGTACTTACTAGAACTGATACTGAGGCAAGCATGAATTGGGTTTTAGATTTAGTTGAAACATTTGTAATCATTTTTTAATGTAGAAGTAGCATGATTGATGCTATATGGTCAGATTCTAGCATGATGGTTTTGGTAGAATGCAATAAAATATAATTTCATATAGCTGAAAATATTTTGAATTATATGATAAAAATATTGCATCCAATTATACAAATATTTTGTGATACTATGTGTTTTAAAATGGTAGAGTACCAAAATATGGGAATTGGAGACATACAGTTATTGCTACCTTAATTGTGTAGTGGCAACTGTTTATGCTGATTATTTTTAGAGGGACAATTGTTGATGTTAATTGTATAAATTTGTCTTGTTTATGTCCTTTATATGGTATTAAAATTCTCAAATTCACTGTTATCAGATGCCCCAAAATTGTAACCATTTTAATCTATACATTTTGATTACTTCAGTCAGAATTATTGTTTTCCATCTAACCGTGTAGTTACAATGGTGTATCTTTGTCTAAACTTAAGAAAAATTTCTTCCATGCTTCAAAATAGAATAGAATCTTTGATAATACTCAGTGGGAATATTATCATGCTTTGAGTTTAGTTAGAGGTTTAGAAGTCCTTGAAGTTTTGCATAACTTTTATGAGGTGCTCAAAATCCAAATCACTGTCCTTTGCTTAAGCTATTTTTAGATGATTAAAAAAAAACATTGATTGGCAAGGCAAACTATTTTGATGAGATGCAAATATTGTCAAAGTTAAATAGGTTAGAAATATTATATACTTGAATGCATTATTTTCATACTGGAAGTTAATATACATTAATCATTTTAAACAAATAAAGATGAAATTTGTATTTAGGGTGCATTTTAACATTGTTGATATTTCACAGTATGGTACAAGAGTATAAATTTACAGTTTGTGTATTAAGCTGATTGTTTAAATTGACTAGAGAAATAAAAGTGATGTGTATTGCAGTGTTGTCTGAAATAACTTGAAATACTACATTCTGTATTAAAGTGTCTGTACAAAGCACCCACTGAAAACCAGAATTCTACTTAATTTTTAATGTCCAAAATACTTAACATTTGTGTTCAATACATGTTTCATTAAAACATAAATCATCAGGTATCTTATAGGCAATCAAATGTAATGGACACAAGACAGTTTTGAACTTGAGTGCATTCAGGCAGATTATCTGTCAAAATGCTGCCATCATCAGAATCTGGGTTTGATCAGCATAGTTTATTTCACATATAGTACCATAGCTAGTCTTTTAGATTGCTGCTGGATCCTAACTTCACAGCTGTCCACTCCAATTGCATATTTTCCATTCAATACATTAGATGGGATCTATAAGTCAGCAAATATAAATATATGCATTGTATTAAATGAATTGTTAAGCGAAGTCTTATAAAGTATCATTTTTCCTGGTGTTGTAGATATGAATTTAAGTTTGAATGTTCACTTTCAATTTTTTAAATTACTTTGACACTGCTTTTTTATAAGAATCACCTAAGCTTTGAAAACAGTGGCAAAACATGACAATACTGAAGATAGGGTCAACAGCCAGAGACTAAAACCATATTACTCACAAATTTTAAAAAATGACAAATTTTCTGCCTTGTAGTTTAAACAGTAATTTAGACAATATATATTCATATTTCTGCCTTCACTATATGTTACATTTGTGAAGAAGACAAGTAGTATACAGTATATCAATTCTCAATATGTTTTAAAATAAAATGAAGCAGAATATTTAATTAGGTGAAGAAATAATTTGTTCCATAACTATGAATTATAATAAGTATGTATAGAATAATTATTGGAATGGGACAATCTATATAACTATTGTGCTTCTAATTTGATTTCACACTTTTAATGGAAATTTCAGTGATACATTCTGAATTCCTATGAGGTGCAGTTATAGGGAGTTTTTGCAGAAACTAAAATGTATGTATTTTTAAAAAGACTTACAAAATTGAAAAATATCGCAGCATATTAAAACAGCTTACTCAACATGTGAAACCTAATGAATTTACTTTAAAAATGATATTAAAAATAAGAGAATAGCTTTATAGTCTCTGTCCTAAAAAGCCATCAGGTGTAATTGATTGAAATATTTGAAAAAGTCATATTTGGTTTCTAGTTAATTTATATGAATAGGAAAATATCTTTGATGAATTATAAAAGAAAAGAATAGTAATATGTCTTATCTCTTAAAAGATTCCACCAAATCTTCTAATTTTACACAAAGAGAAAAGTAATGTCTCTGTGAAGCAAAACACATGAATTACTAAAATACTTTTTGTGGTGTGCTGTGAGTGGGAAACAGTTTTTTAACTGATGAAGGCAGGAGTTGGGTACTACTAACTGATCTTTTACATTATGAATGGTTTTGTATTCTTAAAACATTGAAGACGCTAGACTTTATTTTGCTAATATAAACTATTATGTCATTATTCACCTTTTTCTTCTTGTCAGATAGGTTGTAATATTTTATAAAGCAGGTAGTTTCCATTTAATTTATTTTTCTGTTTAGAATAAATTGCCAAAACTGTTTTTAGTTCTTTTAAAGAATAACATCATGGTAGTTATGTGGTATTGCACAAAACTAAAGTTATTATTTAAGAGGGAAATATACATGTGTTAGAACAACTTCTCTTTAATAATTATTGAATTAACTATCATTTCTATCTGACATATGATTAAAAAAATATTAAATTGGTTCCTCAGTAATCACTTTAGTGATTCATCTGGATTTTGTTGCTTCTGTGAGTCACTTTCATAGTAGTTTCTGAATGAAAAATAACCAGCCAACTAAAAGAACCTGAGAGATCTAGAGAGATTAAGAAAGTTGTAATATAAATAGTTGCTAAATATTGGGTCAAAGTGTAAAGTAATATAAAGAATTACTAAAGGGGAACATAAAGAGAAGTCAGAGTTTCAACTTATTCTCCAATACAAACTGTCACAAAATATTTAGTTTGCATGGTAATTTTCAGGATTGTAAACTATGATGTCCCTGTATATATATTTATTTACAGTTTTCCTTTCACATCATACATATTTTGTGGACAGTGTATTGACTGGGTCAATGTCCTTTTAAAACAATGCTAACAATGATAATACAAATAAATCTATATAATCCTAATCTCCACTTCAACAATACTATCCTCTCTTTACAGTTCTCTCATTTTTTCCATTAATTCATTTAAGCGTATGTAACATTTCTTTTCACCATATATTTATTATCTCCTATTGTCACTTATATTTAATATTTTAAAAATTATTCATTATTCCACCATAATTTCAATATCCCAAATATCTATAACTACTAATCAAACCAAATACTAACAAGAGTTAGTCAATCCCAGGATTATATTTCAAAATCCACACAATTTCTAATCCTTAAAAATTTTAAATTCGCAATATATTTTAACACACAGTTAATATTAATAATACAATTAAATTACCTAATCCTAACCTTCTACCCTTAGTTTACTTGTGTTCTTGAGCTTTTTAATGCATGGTAAACAAAGAAGCAATAATATATGCTGAGAAAAAAATTAGAACAAGTTAGTGTTCTTATGTGGGAATTGTGGGAAAGAGTGTTGTGTAACACCTGAGTTGAAAAATGCATGGAATGAAATGAATTTTTTTCATTCTTATTTCTAATAAAGACTTGCTGAATGTACTGATAATGACTACATTATTTATATACTGTTTTAAATGATTTGATATAAATAATTGTTATCAATTTTGAAGTGCCTGTTATATATATCTGAATTATTCCATTTCCTAAAGACACCAATGATATGCCTTTTAAAGTTATAAATCACTATGTAGACCCAAGGGATATTTTCAGAAATATTGGGTTTGCTGTATACAAATATTCATAACAACCTTAAAGGTATTAGACTCCCTATAATTAATTATCTCAGTAAGATGGGAAGAATTTTTGTGTGTGTCTGGATGGAGCTTCAACCAAGTGATAGAAGATGGAACAGAAGATATATTGCATAGCCTCTAGTGGGAAGAAAAAGAAGCTGCCAGGAATGTTTTCCTTTACTCCAAATGAAAAGTCAGTCTATTGGTCTTATGGTTTCTACTAAAAGTAGAAAAAGTAGAAAAAAAACACAGAATAACATTTGCCCACAATTGAAGGGAGAGAAAGGAACCACATATTCCGTTTCAGCATGATTAAACATATTTAGTCTAACATCTTGGATGTAATTGTAACTGATGATGTTCCTGAAATTAAGTGACATACTTATGAAATGTGCTTCTTCCAGTCAAAAGGAAGTATATAGAAGGAAGAAGTTTCTGCTTCTGAAAGGATACAAACTGTTTAGATTTTTCTAGAGTAAATTGACTGCATCCAGTAGATATAGAGAGGGAGATATTTTAGACCTTAATATAGACAGCCGTTTTCGTTTTATAAACATCTATTATCTGGTGTGTTTTTTTGTGTGGGTGAAATGTAGTCCTGCTTTTCAATGTCCTGCATTTCATTTTTTTATTTACCTGTTCCATTTTTGTAATGTACTGCTGATGGAGTTTCTTGCTTTATAAAAGAATGATAGTATAGGTAACAGATGACATAAAATTTGTATATGCCAATTACTCCTATAAGCATCTACATCAAAGGCAACTGTGGGATTTTGTTTTGCTTTTGACCAATTCAAAGCTGAGTTTTCCAAAAAGAAAAAAGATGCTATCTGAAGTCTAATATTAATCTAGGTTTTAGAATACTTTCTCAGCAGGTTTGTCCCAGTCATCAGAAATACATTGGAATACTTTCTATTTTTTTTACTTTTTCCATGTTCTTATAATTGACACTGAAGTGATTTGTTAATATGAACTTGCATCAACTTTCCTATCTTATATAAATATGGCTCACCCTGAAAAAGATCAAGGTCTTCCACTGATCTCTGTGACTCAGATTGAACTCCTGCCATCCAGTCACGATTTAGCCTGCCCTTTGCCTGAGCTCATGAAAGTGACCCTGTCTTTTATCTGAAATACCGTCTCTTGTGTTTCCCTTTGACATCATATCTTTTTCAATGGCAGTCACCCTTGTAATAGTGCTCTCTTTGAGGATTTAAATGGCATGACTCAGGTTTGTCCAGAATCATGAGACTGCTTTGCTCATTACATTTTACTGTAATCTACTTGGGGTACTTATTGTTCATTAATCTGTAAGAAATCATGCTAGCCTTTTCTTTGAAAAGTATGCAGACAATCCACAAAAGGCTATTCTTTCAAATGTAAATCAAATGCCGTATCATTTTTCAAATGCTAAAGCTGACTCTGAGTGCTGATAAATTTGTTTGTTATTCAAGTGTGAAGTATTCATTCAGCATATTTCTAATCTTGGACAATCCAAATCCAGTCCCCAGTAAACCATTCCTAGGGATGAGTTAAAATGGAATACTCCATCAAAAAACAGTCACATTGAAAATCTCACACTTAGTCTTCCAATAATCCTCTGGTAATGAATAAAAAAGGACTCAAAATATTTGCCTGTTCATTTTTTTATTTGCCCCCAGGATATTATCTCCTTCACATATAAGATAAAGGTAAGATAAATGTAGACAGTGCTGGTTAAGAATATAAGCAGTGTCCTGTTGGATAAGACTCTTGACCAATCTAGTATAGCAATCTGTTCTCACCGTGATTAACCAAACACACAAGGAATTTAATCTCTCAACAATGACTTTCATTGAAGTCACACTGCCATCAAGACTAATAATCATTGATCCACACAATTTCAATTAATTGCTTCAAGCCAGCCAACTTGATAGGTAGCACCGTGCCTTGTAGCAAATTCTAAAGCTTGACTATTCATTGTGTAAAAAAAACTTTTTGACTGCCCTTCAGTTTCATTACATGACACAGTTCACGAACACAGTTCATAATTTAATCAGAAGTCCTTTTCTTCCGATCAGTCCCTAAAACTTAATCTCATCATACAATATCAGAAGATGCTTAAATCAATTATGTTTCAGTGTTGAAACTCACACTGAGAGCTTTTCAATTAAGTATAGGTAGATCTCATTTAGTGACCAAATTGGGATTCACAACTTGGTCATTAAGAAAAGTGTTTGCTAAGTGAAACCAGGACTGTGCTTTTGATCTTGCTTCAGCTTTCTTTTGCTTTACTGACCTACAAAGGTCATAAATGTGAGGATGGTCATAAATTACATTACTGTCACAATTGTGAGTGGTTGCTGAATGAAACAATTACTAAAGAGATGTATCTGTAACTTCAGCTCCTGATTGCCATCACCTAC
Organism: Thamnophis elegans; assembly: GCF_009769535.1. Classification (NCBI taxonomy): domain Eukaryota; kingdom Metazoa; phylum Chordata; class Lepidosauria; order Squamata; family Natricidae; genus Thamnophis; species Thamnophis elegans. Next base: position 29,581,945 of record NC_045550.1, on the reverse strand, counting down.
TCAGCTACTCTGTTTCCCTGAAAATAAGACCTCCGGATAATAAGGCCAGTCAGGCTTTTGACTGCATGCATTCAAATAAGCCCTCCCCCCAAAATAAGCCCTCCCTGAAAATATTGCAACACAGCAGCAGCCATGAGGTGGCCATGCTTGCCAGAAAATGAGACCCTGTCTTATTTGGGGGAAACTCAGTTGTCCTTTGAGACAGAAATAGTAGAAGATGGCTTCCTGACATCTGTAAGGAAATTCAGTCAGATTATTAACTACACTCTTAGTAGTTTTAAAAAAAATACAGTTAGGAGCCAGTCCTAACTATCTCCTAGATTATATGCAGAAATTGCTTTAGCATTCTTTCCTGCTAGTCTGGATTATTCTGCACCAGAATCACCAGAGATACGAACAATCTGTAATTCTGCCACCCAAATAATACTAAATCTTTTAGCTTCAACCATGGAAAAACTGGCCTCTGAAAGCTGGACTTAACTGTTTCCTGGTTAGCTCTACAGATGCACATAAATTCCTATGATTTGTAGTTCATAAGTAGATAATTTTGCCGCCTTGCCTATTTGAAAATCTGTCCCAGCTTCATATTTTAAGATGAAGAATAGAGAGCACTTTTGTCATATCAAGCATGTAGCATTACTAAAAAGACATTGCAGTTCAGCTTGATGCTGATTTTGTTCAGTTAAAAAAATAACTTTTAACTAATATGAAGAGCCATTTTATCCTGTAGCAATCAATAGCTGAGAAAAATCTATATTCTCCTTTATTCCTTCTCCCCAAAAGACAAGATTATATAAACACTGAAAGTTCATTGTCAATCCAGAACTATTCTTAATCCTACTTGATGTAGGATTTTGATACCCTCAGTGAACATAGAATATTGGATTCTGAACACCACTGAAATATCCTTTGCTGGCATGCCAGCAAAACTGAACAAAGAGGGAACAAGTTGAACCTTAAATGAATGAAATATTTTTCTCCATTTTTATTCTTTTAAAAGAATGGGATTGTAAATTGTTCCACTTGTAGGTAGAAATTTCCCACTATTTATTTAAAACATTTATATAGCCACCTATCTTCTAACCAGCTCTGGGCAGCTCCTAACCAAAGTTAAAACAACACATAAAATTACATTAAAACTATAAAATTAAACATATCAACAGATTAAAACACTGAGAATAACAAAGACCCAGTGCCAAGTCAAACTTCAAACTTGCAATTACCCAATCTTATCCCAATGTCTGGCGGGACCAGGTCTTCAAACCTTTGCGAAAGACTAAGAGAGTAGAGGACTGCCAAACTTTTGGGGGGAGGGCAGGCAGAGTGTTCTAGAGGACAGGAGCTGTCACAGAAAAGGCATACTTCCTAGCTCCATTAGATGGCAATATTTAAAGGAATAGACTAGCGCCATTCACTAGGAGCATGTCTACCTTATCTGACCTGATATTTTTTTAACTTTACTATTTTGATGAGCTGTTATTTTTAAATCATGGTTTCTGTCTTCCTCATTGTCATTTGTAATCTCTTCAATAAACTGTGGCTAAACTACGACTGACTACAGTCTGAGCATCCAGGCTCTGGGATGTAAGGAAGATGTGCACTACTGAATTTCCTTAATGGTACCTTCCAAATATGCCTATTTTGAGTTATTTGAAGGTTTCCCTAGAGCCCCCAGCACAATACATGGTTGATGACAGCACCACCAAATGATATTCGAGGCTGTCGCTTTCTGAATCTCTCAAGAATATACCATGTTGGTGGAAAATATAGAGAGTTGGCTTCTCTATACTTATGTAGAATAGCAGATTAGGGAAGTCATGAGCTTGCAGATCTTAAGAACATTCCAGCATGTTAATGTATTAATATCATTGGTCTCATTGAATGGAATGGTTTCTTTCACTAGTGCAAAATGCATTTTTAATGCCTGATTTGCTGAATCCATTTTACAATTCAATTGAGGATTATAGATTCTGAATGCCAGCAAAAGTTCTGGAGCAGGCTGCAGCCATGCTTACCTGAAAAAAATATTAGTAGGGATTACTAAGCAGCTTTTATTATGTTTGTGAAGTGGTGGCATGGCAAAGACATGGATATCCTACACTGGAGTGTCCAATCATGACTCACTGTAGAATTCTGGGATTTGAAGTCCACAGGTCTTAAAGTTGCCAAGGTTGGACATATGTGCAATTGACCCCCATAAGAGGAAGTAAGGATGTTCAGCTGGAAACAGGAAAAGGACTTAGGCCATCACAAAAGAAAATAAACAGAAAAAAACACCAGCCATTTCTTTAGAAAATACAGTTAAGGTAGAAATCTAGCATATATTCAGACCCTTCAACACTTGGAATGAAGACATCAAATATATTCTAGTAGATGTCAGTGAAAATTCTCGGTCATCGAGGTAGAATTGTTTGGAATTTGACTCATGGCAACTTCTTCAAAAGGAAGAAGTTTGGCACAACTAGGACCCTTCCAAGAACTGGTCACCCGGTCAAACTGAACAATTGGGGGAGAAGGGCAAAAGCTCTCTGAAAATAAGAGAGTTGACCAAGAACCTGATGGTCACTCTAACTGAGCTCCAGAGGTCCTGTGTGGAGATGGGATAGGGTTCCAGAAGGACAACCACCATTGCAGCTCTTCATCGATTTGGGCTTTATGGCAGACTGGTAAGACAGAAGCCTCTCCTTGGTGCAAAACACATGAAAGCCCACTTGGAGTTTGCAAAACAGCACCTGAAGGATTCTCAGACTGAGGAACAAGATTCTCTGGTCTGATGAACCCAAGATTGAACTGTTTGCCCTCAATTCTAACTGTTATGTTGGGGGGAAACCAAGCCCCGCTTATCACTGCCCAAGATCATCTCAACAGTGAAGCATGATGGTGGCAGCACCATGCTGTGGGGTTGTTTTTCAGCAGCAGGGATTGGGAGACTGGTCAAGGTTGAGGGAAAGCTGAATGGAGCAAAGTACGGGAATGTCCTCAAAGAAAACCTGTTCCACGGTGCTCAGCACTTCAGACTAGCCGAAGGTTCACTTTCCAATATGACAATCCTAAAGCACACAGCGAAGATAACACAGGAGTGGCTTAGAGACAACTCTGTGAATGTCCTAAAGTGGCCCAGCCAGTGCCCTGACTTGAATTCTATTGAACATCTCTGGAGGGACCTTAAAATGGCTGTCCACCAATGGTCACCATCCAACCTAATTGAGCTTGAGAGGATTTTCAAGGAATAATGGCAGAAAATCCCCAAATCTAGGTGTGCAAAGCTTGTTGTGTCGTGCCCAAAAAGACTCAAGGCGGTAATTACTGCCAAAAGTGCTTCAACAAAGTACTGAGTGAACGGACTGAATGTGATATTTCAGTTTTTTCTTTTTAATAAATTTACAGACATTTCTAAGATTCCATTTTCACTCTTTATTAATGGGTACTGGGTGTAGATTAATCAGAAAAAAAAATGAATTTCAACAACTGTAGAATCAGGCTGCTGCATAACAAAATTGACAAAAGTGAAGGAGGTATGAACACTTTCTAAATGCACTGTACATCATTAAGTAAAGGCTAATAAATAGCAACAAGATTTGCACTTCAGAACAAAGGCTTCTAAATAATATGCCGTGCTAATTTCTTCCATGAATATTGTCTATAAATATCTGAGTTTCAGTCATTTTTCATAGCTCTGATAAATATATGTGTGTCCTCATGCCAAGCCTTCCCACCATCCACGTTGGTATTATAAACATGAACTTAATGTCAGAGAACAACAGAGAAGAAGAGAACGCTTTCCCCTAAACATGTATAGTTATGGAAATTGCTTGAAGGGCTGTTGAGAATGCAGGGAGCATTTTTCCAATATTTGAACTTATTTTCAAGTATATAAGATCGCCAAGATCGGGGATTCTCAGTATGGTTGTTTGCAGTATATTTTGGAACTTTTTCAGGAGAATCCTTGCTCCTGAAGCACTGCATCCATTGATGTTCAGGACACTGAGATAATGTGAGGCTGTGAATCAATTGGTTTATTTCTTTCCTATTGGCAGCTATCTAGAAACTGAACTTCCGAGGTATGTCTCCCCCCCCCCCCCCAATGAATCTTCCTGACAGCATGTAGAAAGAGACTTTGCGGAGGGGCATTTCAGTTAACTCCATTTGACATGTGAGTAGGGCTAGAGATAATATACAGGGAGCTCTAGGAGGCTGTCTAAAATGGTGTTCAAGCATTTAATTTAGAGAAGCTAAGCACGTTATACTAGCTATTGGACCAGCTTCTTTTCGCACACGTGGAGTTTTTTTATGCAGAAATGAATAGGAGGAATTTAAGGTTAATTTCTGAGACCTGGTGGCACACATTCACAAAACTAGGGTTTGGAAATGGAATCTGCCAAATGTTGCTGTTCTTCTACACTTTACAGCAGCCCCAGCCAGCATAGCAAGTGATGAGGAATGTTGTGAGCTGCCATTCAGAAATGTTGAGAGGGCAAGATCCCACTCCTTCCGCAGACACCTAATCCATTAAGTAGGGGGCTATATAATGAGAGGGACAGATGGTACCATGACAACAGTAGGCATTTCTGTTCACATGGTTCATATGAGAGATGGCCAAGTTAATGGAAAACTCCAACAATCCTGACAGTATAAGCTGTTTTCTCAGATTTCAGATTCTAAGGTCCAGGAAATCTAAATTTTGCTCTTTAAAAAAAAGGTTACATTGGGCATATAAAGGCTATATATTTCCAGACTTAAGAATGGCAAGTTCAGGTTCTATTAGATCAGGCTATTTGTCTATTCGGCATAAAATTGTCTGCTATATGAGACAATATTAGGCTAGATAGACAAAAGCATGATCTAATAAAAGCCAAAAAAAAAAAAAAAGGATTACTAATGTTAAATGTACATAGGGAATGTATTGGGATCTGAGCCTCAAGCCAAATCATGTATTTGCCAACAAAATACTATACAGAAAACAAAACAACCTCATTGAGGTTTGGAGAAATAAGAATGTACTTACAGAAATAACAAATATACATGCATGCAAGTCCTCAGGCAATATATATATATATAACTTTAAAAAGAAAAAAAACTTCTCTATTTAACACCTTAAGTATACATACGCTGTAGAGCACAGGAACTTCCACTGGTTAGCTTCTTTGGATCTCAACTATCTGCTATTTCCAGTTTGATTATTTCAACTGGTCACAAACTTAGATTTTAGCATTCTCCTCCTTTGAGGAAATTCTGAGTGGCAGAATTTGAAATTCTTTGAAATAAGAAAGGTGCTGAAAAGGCTGGTTCTTTGTTTTATAACAAGGTGACCTTATAGTTGAAGCCCAAAGCTAATCCCTCGTGGTACCTTACTTAATGTTTCTCTCTAATTTCATGAAGAACCTATTCAACCAATACTGACTGGAAGTTCATATTATTAATAATGCATGCCAATTATCAAGTCTGAATTTTGATCACGTCACCAAGCGGATGCTGCAGTGGTTATAAGTGTGAAAAAGTTATTGTTTCCAGTGCTGTTGTAATGTCAAACAGTCACTAAATGAATGGTTGTAAGTTGAGGACTACCTGTAGTGTTAACAAATGACTTGATGACAAAATCAATATCTAAGGCTGATGTAGGCTATGGCCCTAAATTTTTATAAGTGGACAAAACAGATTCTTTGCAAGCATGTGTAGAGGCCTAACACTAAAGGCCCCCAAAGTAGAATTTTAAATTTCTGGATTATGAATCTCTATCCAGCATCTCTGAATAGACTTCACTGAATATTCATCTCTGAATAACCACTTCACTGAAAAGCTCAGCCATGGGTAATAACTTTATGGAAGCCATAAGCATATAAATACATACAAATTAAGTAAGATTCCAGTTTAAGGTTATACTTGTTTATCAATTATGTAGAGGTACACATGTATTTCCTGCAGTCTTCTGTTGAAATTGTGGTGAAAGTTACTACAATTTTGATGGAACTTCACCAGGGCCTTCTGCCATTAACCCGGATAATAAAGATGTCATCAATGTTCTTCAAGTAGTGAAAAGAGCTTTTGGAATCAGAACTGAGAAAATATTGTTAGCTGAGTAATTATTGTTCCAAGCCACCACAAAGATGTTAGTGTATTATGGGGATGTGTGAATTCCTGTGGCAATGCCACTGATTTAGAGATGTACATGCAGTCCAGAGCTGAATTAATTCTGAATGGGTAAATGTGATATGGCAAAGTTTGCTGACTCTATATTCTATAATCAATTATTAGATTTCTTATTTCATCTACATAAAATACATTGGTATGTACTGCTCCTGTGCCATTGATGTTCAGGGTGAGTCTTATGGCATATTGACAATGAATATTATTTTTTCCAAAAAGTGTTTTTCCATGTATGTCTTGGAGTGTTAATGCCATAAGACTGAAGAATGGATTTTGTGTAATTAGATACTCACATTTCTTTCCAGAAGCCATTGTTACGTAGAGTTTTAGGGCGTGATTTTATCTCCCAATTTTCTATCTATTGTAAAAAAATGGAGGGGGGCAGGAGTGTCCAATGGAGTTGCATTGTTGAATATCTACACTGCCTTGATGTCTCAATTAAAGGCTGGCATAGAAATGGTGACATAAACCCAATGACTGAATTAAGTGTTGAATAAAGTATAAAAATTATTGGTCACTGATTTTTAAAAGATCTAGTCTGGCCTTGAAGAAAAGGAAGTGTATTGGAAGAAGGAAGACTTGCCTACAATTCAAGAATGGACATTGAAAGTAACAAACTTAGCTGAAATGGCTAAAATATCGGCATATCTCAAAGATCATTCAAATGAGAGATATAAACGAGACTGGAAAAAATGGATTGACTATATACAAAATAAATACGGGACTAAGAAATTCCAGTTAGCCTATGCTTAAGATTAGAAATGATTTAAACTGTTAGTCAGTTCAGTAAGAAGAAGCTAAGGTCAATCTAGAATGTCATTAATTTCTTTATTTCTTTTTTCTCAATAGATTTTAGACTGTGTTAGTTAAAAATCCATACCGTGTACGGGTTCTGGGAAGTCGGGGGGGGAAGGAGGAGGGGGGTGGGGGGGTGGAGGGAGGGAGGGGTACACACATCAAAAAAAAATTGTACTTCAATGTCTTAATGATTGACAAATGATGACATATTTGTGTTTTTTTTTTTTAAAGAAAAATAAGAAAAGGAAGTGTAGTGTTCTCTATATGTGCTGCTTCTAAATGTACAACCCAAGGGTGAAATCCAGCAGGTTCTGACAGGTTCCAGAGAACCGGTAGCAGAAATTTTGAGCAGTTCAAAGAACCGGCAAATGCCACCTCTGGCTGGCCCCAGAGTGGGGTGGGAATGGAGATTTTGCAGTATCCCTCCCTGCCACGCCCACCAAGCCACACCATGTCCATCAAGCTACGCCCACAGAACTGGTAGTAAAAAAATTGAATTTCACCACTGATACAACCTCCTAATTGTGCCCTAACCTGATGACTTTCTAATTGATTTAGCTCTTGCCTCCACTGCATTTCAGTGCAAATTATCTTACGTATTCTCTGATATCATCAGCTTGTTGCCCTATGTGGAGATAGCTTTTGAAAAGTTTTCCTTTTTAAATTTTAGGGCTCTATTGCATTTACAGGAAGAATTTGTAAATAGCAGCTGGATCCAGATTCTGGCATCCATGTCTTTAATAGCAATAGGACTTATATACCTCTTCACAGCACTTTACAGCCCTCTCTAATTGGTTTACAGAGTCAGCATATTGCCCCCAACAATTTGGGTCCTCATTCTACCAACCTTGGAATGATAGAAGGCTGAGTCAACTTCGAGTCAGTGTGATTCAAACTACCAAAACTTCAGGCAGGCAGCAGTCCATAGAAGTGGCCTACAGTACTGCATTCTAACCACTATGCCACTACGGCTGTAATCCCTTCTGCATTGTGTATATGGACTTTTTCAAGGCTCCTCGTCTGGATTCTATTACTCGTTGGTTATCAATGCAGATATAACTATAAATATGTATTTTGCTGCATGGTACCAGCCCTGTGTTTATTGTACATGTAGAGGAATCCAAAGGTTAGTAGGGCAACACTTTTAACAGTGAACTGAGATCTGTGTAGTGAGTAACAGGGGAAAGTTCAGCTGCTGAGTATGAATATTTGAAGTGTGATATTTATCTGAATTCTTCATAGTGTCATGCCTGATAATATGCATACAATAGAAAGGAAAACAAAATATTCAAAATTAGAAAAGCAACTTGGTAAAAAAATTATAGTCTTTCTTTTGTTCATGAACTGTAAAGAAATGTTTTGTAACTCTTAGCTTAAAATAACTAATCTTGCTTTATATAAAAGTTTATAATATGTTTAACATATAATAGGGGCTTGAAAGTGGTTTCTGAACATAATTGCTATAAAATTAATTTCTTTAGCTTGAAAGAAGTGTGCCTGACTCTGAAAATCCATTACTATAAAGATATTTATAGAATACTTGTCAGCCTCTGCAAAACTAAACAATCTTTAATTTTGCTAGTTATTTATTTATTTTTATTTTCTTTAAAATGGAGCATTGTTTTTTAATGTTTTCAGGTATTGCTTTTAAACGGTGTTGGCTTTATTAATTTTTTGAAGATCAACACCCACCACCATTACTCTGATATCAGCATAAAAAGGACAAGCAAATAATGCTAATTGGGGCCTTGAATAAATTTTAGTAAGCAAAGAAGCAGCTTATAGAGGTGATATTTAGTGTAGATCTTATTTTATCAGATGAAGATAGTTTTCTATTTTTTTTTTTTACTTAGGTTAGGACCAAACCTTCCATTCTAAGGATTTCTTTGCACCTCATTTCAAATCAAATTTAGAATCATCCCAACAATTGATTTTAAATTTAAATGAAAACATTGGACGTTAGGACCAGAAATGTTCCACATGGTATATATAGTTTGGTCCTAGACGAAGTTTGTATTATTTTGTCAGTCATCTATTTACTTAAGTAAACCAGCCCTAGAACTCTGGGGGAGGGTGGGGGCGCTTTCTGGCATTTTCCTAATAGGAGATAAGCAGCTGCCCCAAAGAACGAGGAAAAATTAGCAGTGAAATTGGACAGAAAGGCTCAGTGATCAGATTCACCCATGGCACTAAGCTGTGGTTTACTTAACCATGTTTTACTGAATGACCAATAAAATGTCTTATTTCTGCTGTAATTATGTTTGGGTAAACTGGTAAGCAATACTCTCTTTAAAATAGATGTGACTATACATATGGAATGTTGGAATGTAGCTGTGATATTCCAAAGCAGATAGTGTGACATATTATGGAACAGTGCCCTCTGAGTGAGTATCAGAGAAAACCCCAGAGACTTTCTGTATGAAACTCTGTCATGTATTGACTATATAAATAGTCTGTCTTTGGATTTGTAAATAGAATAAATATTTTCATATTTGCTCATTTAGAATGTAATTGTGATGTGCTTTTTAACATTTTTGCCATATGCGAAAGAAAGAAAGATGTGACTGTTTTCAAGTTTTCTGAAAACAGATATAGCTATGTTTAAAGGTTACTTTGCTTACATTTTTGTACATTGTTTTTTGAATCATTTTGGGAGCCTACACAGCCCTGCCCATGATGCTTGCTTGTAAAATAATACTTTATGGACTCAGGTGCATTGTGGAAAATTGTGGTGGTTCCACCTTTCAAACACAGCATTCCTCTTAAGCCTCCATCATCTCAAATCAGTATTCTAGGGCAGCCAACCCTTTTATAAAATAAGATGCCATGTGCTGATAGGTGGCTGCTTCTGTATAATTGTTACCATGAAGTAACACAAATAGTCCAGGTGTTAAATTAAACTGCAGGTATATTGCACCAAGTGTTACAACCATCCTCAAATCTGAAAGATCAAAACCCAGGATTAGTTGCTGTCATGGTACGTTATTCACTTGGCACTCTGCTTTTCTGACCTTAAAGCAGGATATACATGAAACATCCAGCTAGCTTATTTAATATGGTTTACTCCAAGAAATGTCTTAATGTGGCTGATCAGAGTTCAAATCAGGAAATGAGAATGTATCAGCAGATCAAGGGACAATTTGTAAATGATTCTATAAGCACTTCAATAATATAAATATTTAATAACAATGCTCTTATTGCTAATCAATATTATTTTAGACCACTTAGTTACTATTGCCATTTAATGTGCTGGATATTATGCATATTCAAAGTAATATATTTTAGCAATTTTCACTCTTCTCCATTAGTGTTGTCATGAAAATTTGAAAGTATTTCACTTTTTACTTGAAAATTACTGTTGAATTTGGTATGAGTGCCCACATTGATAAATACATTTAAACTTCTGTTTAAACTACTGTTTTTGATACAAAATACATGGAGGAAGAAGAAAAAAGCTTATCCTCCTTATGAGACCTGTTACTATGCAGTTTGTTAAACAAAAAAACATGCCCGTCTTCAAATAATTACAAGTTTGCATCTCCATGTTTTAAAACTTGGCCACTTTAAGATGTGTAATGATTTGTAGTATTGTAACATGCTTCTAGCAGAATGGAGAAACGGCTTAAAGAGAGATAACCTGCAGTCTGGTTGAGCTTTGAATGAAATTTTTGTCTTCAGTTTTTATTCTGGCATGTGCCAGAATCTTCCCAAGTATTGTTGATAAAGGCTTGCTGGATTTAGTTCCAAGTTAGATTTCAATATATGTGTACTGCTTTTCAGGGGCAATTTTATTTAGCAAATTGAAGGGAATGGTGTGTGTGTGTGTGTGTGTGTGTGTGTGTGTGTGTGTGTGTGGAGTGCTCCCAGAAAAAAAAGTCCTGAAAAAGCATGAATTATGCTGATGCATCAGAAACATCATATTTTAAAGCGCACAATGCAGCTTTTCAAATGCATTAACATCTACTGCAGCACACTGTTGTAGTTGATGTCAATATATAAACTGCACCTTGGTCCTAATTTATATAATGGTAATTAGCAAGCAGTATTTGGGGATTTGTATATCTCCAGTGCACTTTTTTCCTCTTTTTTTGCTTGAATAACTATCCAGAAATTCATGACTTCCACAAATTAGGTTTGTAATGCTTTAGTGCATCTTTGAAACAACTAGAGTATGATATATACTTCTTAGTCTCTGGTTTTCGTTAAGTGACCATTATTTTTTCATTATAGAATTGAAATTTAGTTAATAGTTGTTTTAAACTAAAACTTCAATCTAAGATTTTCAGAAGCAAAGCATGAACTATAATCTCCTCGACATTTACCGATAGTCCTCAATTTACGACTGCAATGGAGCCCAAAATTTATGTTGCTAAGTGAGAAATGTGTTAAGTGAATTTTTCCCCATTTTATGACTTCTTTTGCCACTGTTGTTAAGTAAACCATATGGAGTCGATGGGGCGTGCATGGCCATTTTGTGTTCTGAGGACGTTTTGAGTTTACCGCTCAAAAATGGCTGCTCGGAGCTGCGCTGAGCTCCGGGCTGGATGTACTTGCTGGATTGCTACGCTCTTTTGGTTCACCTAGTTGCCTTCCAATCCCATCATTGTTGCCAGTGTTAGATCGGGTAATGGAAAGGCACACAAGGCTAAAGGCAACAACAGCTCTTTATTATAACACAACAAGTAAGAACAATCCAGCGAAGGTTGAGTCTGACAGCAGCCCTTTTATAGGGAGCTGTCAGACCCTTCGACCAATGAGATTAAATCTCTGTTCCCGCCGGAATAGAGGACCTTGGTGGAAACCACTATAACTGAAGCTAGTATCTAACAATAAGGGATTGTAGATAGCCACGAACTTAGCTGTGCTTTCATCACAACACATACTCATAATTGATATAATCACAGTTCTTTTAAATATATTATCTTACTAGTGCTGTTGGTTTTATGTTTTACCTTTTTCCATGAGAGTTCAAGAGAATTTATAGAAGAGCTGACCTTAATTTTGTCTCCACAGCAAAATCATGTAAGGTACATTGGGTTAGTCTGAGAGACAGAGTTATTGACCCAAAGTTGCATAGTCTTATGGAACTTGAACATACTGGTCTCTCTGATCCAAGTAAAACATCTTTATCTAATTACATTGCTTTGCAGCTATTCTTCTTCCCATTCCTCTGAGGAAGCACTCACTTCAGGAACTTGAAAGTAAGCATCCCTGCAATTCGTTTTCTGTAGCAAAGAAATTGGGTCGCCATTAGTTCTTATATTAATCCCATAGTTATGGAGACTCTTAATGTTCTAGCTGCAATTATATTGTAACTGTTCTCCCAATTGTTCCAATTCTGGTTGTTACTTCAAGATTTATAACCTACTACTTCTCTTAAATGACTAGTGTTAAAGTCCTACTTCAAATAAAATGAGAAGGTATCTTTTTTTAAAAAAAAAAACCCTATTATCTGTGCTAAAATGGATCAGATACTGAAACTGAGAAGCCAGCCTCAAGTCATTAATTAGTATTGAAAAGGTTCTGAGTCACCATGCGATCAAGTATAAGATCCATGGAATATCATGTATCAAAGCTTTGATTTTGAATATCTATGAATTTGCGCATTTCAAGAGAGCAGAGGCATGCAAAAGAATCTGGTCATACATCTTAATTTTATTTTCTATTTCTGAGTAATCTGTAAAACAAAATCACCACTTTCTCTGGTGAAAAATGAGGTATGTGGTGGTTCAGTGGCTACAACGCTGAGCTTGTCAATCAGAAAGGTTCGAATCCCTAGTGCCGCATAACAGAGTAAGCTCCCGTTATTTGTTCCAGCTTCTGCCAACCTAGCAGTTCAAAAGCACATAAAAATGCAATAGAAAAATAGGGACCACCTTTAGTGGGAAGGTAACAGCGTTCCGTGTGCCTTCAGTGTTTAGTCATGCCGGCCACATGACCATGGAGACATCTTTGGACAGTGCTGGCTCTTTTGCTTTGAAACTGAGATGAGCACCGCCCCCTAGAGTCGGGAACGACTAGCACATATGTGCAAGGGGAACCTTTACCTTTACCTTATGGTGAAAAATGCAAGCAAAATTAAAATTAGAGAGGGGGGAGAGAAGATAGATAGATAGATAGATAGATAGATAGATAGATAGATAGATAGATAGATAGATAGATAGATAGATAGAAAGAAATAAATATTAGATGCTTTACTGATACCGTATCTGTCAGATAACAGCATGGAAAATGTAGAAGCTACATATCTTATTATCAGTACCTAACAGATATTGATTTCAGCCTACTGACCCAGTGAAAGTAAAATTAGAATCACTGATTTGTGTAATTTGTTCATTGTTCATCCTATTCGTCCTTTTGCCCTTTGGTCTTGTTTGTTTGTGAATGCTTGCACTGTGTGTTGCCTGCTTCTGCAGATGATGTGTTAAGAGGTTGGTTCTTTTTCTCAACAACATTACCCTGCAAATGGACAACATGTCCTGCTACGTTGTCAAACTCCTCCTCCTTTCACTGCTAGCAAGCTGATTTAGGCACAACAGCCAGAGGTTTCTCTGCAGAGAGATACATCCCATTACCTGAAACCATCCCTTCAAATGTTATGACATGTTTTTTATCAACTTTGATAAAAAGTTTATTTAACTTTGATTAACCCAATGTTCTGGCTTTGCATAAGATATTAAACTACAAGATAGATAGATAGATAGATAGATAGATAGATAGATAGATAGATAGATAGATAGATAGATAGATAGATAAGATAGAACACATGCACTGGAGCCCACTGGCATTTATAGAAACATAGAATGTAAAGTTCTATATTGGGGATCATCAGGACCTATCTCTGCCCACTCCAAACCATCTCTTCCCATCCGCCCGAGAGAGAAAGAGACTCAATTCCTGCATGAGTTTCAGTGGCTGTGGATACATTAACCACTATACAATACTGATTTTCTTCTATCACAGACATTAAAATTGGAGTTGCCATTTTTCATACCCCGTTTCTCCAAAAATAAGACCTCCCTGGATAATAAGCCCAATCAGGCATTTGAGACCGTGTGCTGAAATAAGCCCTCTCCCGAAAATAAGCCCTCCACAAAAATATTGCAACACAGCAGCAGCCATGAGGTGACCACACTTGCCGCTTCCTGCAACTCAAAAATAAAAAAGACCTCCCCGAAGATAAGGCTAAGTGCTTATTTTGGGGGTCAAAGAAAATAATACCCTGTCTTATTTCAGAGAAACACAGTAGCAATGAGAATGTCTTAATTTCTCAAAATAATATAACATAGGGACGTTTTTAAAGAAGAAATTAGAGCTACACAAACCGCAAATTGGTCTTAGAGCTGAGTGGCAGAGATTGAGTCATACACCACACTCTTAGTGTGGTTGTTTGCTTTCAGTTTGTGGGACCCAGTTATTGTTACTTGTAAACTCTAGTGTATGACTTCATTCAGTGTGTGAACTCAATTATTGTAGTTTATTCATTAAATGTTTAAGCAGACCATGTCTTAGCATGATATGTGAGCCCATTGAATCCTGCGATTGAGAGAAAGAAGGAAACAGACTAGATACCCTAACTCCAGGGCAATTAATGTGTAGAGGTCAAAATCAACACAAGATTCAGTAGCTTTGGAGATAGAATTGGCACAAAAGGTCGGTTGTTTGAGAAACAGCAGGAACTTCGGTGAGCTTTCCTGCTACTGAACTGAATTAAATTTAAGTTAACTGAGCGTTACAATATCCCTGTAACTGGGAAACAGGTGGAGCTGTACAGAACAAAAACCAGATTGTACTTTTAACCATCTAGTCTAATCTGGAGTCGGAATACTTTTGAATTGGGCTGTACTGCTCCTTCGTGTTGTGGACCAGCTGTGGGGCTAGATCAGTGACTATAAGGATAGTAGGAATTTGTGTCACTAGAAGATGCACAATTGAGCACTAGATATTGACTCCTTTGTTATCAATTGATGTACTCCTGTACCTGGCAGTCTTTAAGCTTCTCAATTATTGACATTTGAAAAGGTAAGAAAGTAAAATGCCAAGTGCTGCATTAAAACATAATTGCTTTCTGCCCAGAAATCTGTAGTTTTCAGTTTCTTCTATATCAAGTAATCTGGATTAGTTTTTTCTAGTGAGAAAAAAGGATAACAGTGAAGAGGTATTACTCATTTATTTATTTATTGCTTTTTGTGTGAGATATTATTTGTGAAGACTCATGCATCTTAGATATAAATGCTAAATTACAGTTGCCACTATCTTCTATTGTAAATGACTCATTCTGAATCAAATAGCCAAAGACCTGATATTATGTTTATAGTTCAATGCTAGATATAAGTAGTGTGTAGCATCAATTTTAAATCTGTTTTGTATTATTTTCTTTGAAGAGTTCTCCTGAGGAACAGAAACTGAAACAAAAAGGATATTTATTCATGTTTGTCAATGCCTGTGTGCTTGCATATTCAAATTAACTGTTGAAGTCTGTTAACCACATTAGTTTCCGCAGGAAAACCCTTGACTTTTCTAGAGCTTGTATATTTGTTTCAGTAAGATTTGTAACACAACTCTTGCTTTTCGTCTATCTTTGGAATTTGAAGAAAAAATGCTTTTTTTAAAAAGATAGTATTTATTTTTTGGTTTCTTTAATCGAGGAAATGAAAATAGCTCATTCTCCTGAATTGACCTTCAGATATTCCAGGAAAACTGCTGGTCAACAATTAAACCACAGTAGGACAATTACTTCCTTAGAAAAGGAGTATTAAATTGCTCTTTTTAAGAAGCACATCTGTTATTAAAGAACAGGGTATAATCAGTGAAGAAATTGTGTAAGTGATCAAGGCAGTATTCATATGCCTTACGCTGGACTGCTAATTGTAATTTATCTAACTGCTTGTTATGGTGATGTATTTATGTTCAGTGTGTTATGCAAACTAAAAAAAATGTTGATTGACTGAACCATGGTTGAAGTAAACAAGAGTGAACATATACAGACATTTGCAGGAGAGGACCTTATAATAGTAACCATCACCTGTTTGGACTACTTCTTTGAGGAAAACTGTCTAAAGGCACACATTTTGAAAGTCCAGTTGGAATTAAATGTAATGACTCATGTCCTAACTAACTGAAGTTAGTAGATCTGTGATGCAGGCCCTTAGTAACTGTCAGCTTATTTCCAGATTCAATTTAAAGAGTGGTTTTAACCCATAAAGTTCTGCATAGAAGCATCATCAGTCATCCTCCTTAAACTCTTTTGATATAAATAACATGGGGGAAATGCTGGTGGTTGTCTGCCATCATGAAATCAAGGAGTCTCAGATTAGGAAGAGGTACTTTTTCCACTATGTTGTGGAATTGGACATAAAAGCAGCTTTCATTGGACATAAAAGCAGCTCAAAGAGGAGCTATTCTGGATGGTATTTTTTAAAAAATAGGATAGTTCTTTAAGAAGAACTCTGGTTTTAAAATGAGGGATGTTTGTTCTGATTTATAGTTATTATTATATAACTATACAGTAGCTATTTTATTTTATTTTATTTTTGAACTGCTGTGAGTCCCATGACTGTGAAGGTCTTAAAGCCCAATAAATAAATAATTGTATAAATAAATCCAGCCATTCATTTTATTTAAGGCATTTATATCTGGTCTTCCTGTTGCTAAAACATCAATAACAAATAGCATAATTGTTAACATGATCTTCAGCATAATATCAAGCTAAGTAAGATATTCCCACAGAATATCTGAGATTACCTTCAAGTATAAAGTTTTGCATTAACATGAAATAACACTTTATTTTTAATTGAGCTGGTTTTTTAAATAAAAGATGGGGCAAAATTTTTAGATGAAAAAAACGAGAAAAGTCTTGTTCAGAGTTGTATAGCAGAGTATGATCCAGTAATGTAGTTTCTTATGCAAGATGTAGCCTGGCCTCTTCTCCATCTAGGCCATTTTGTGTGCTCCTGATAAAATAAAAATATTTGCATTATTTGCTCCCCAAGAAGTTCCATTATATGTAAACTTCTACACAAAATTATAAAAATAAATCATACTAACAATGTTTTTTAAGAGCTGGGTATGCATAAGATTGGGTGAACTGAAATACAATATTCCCTTCAATTTATTTTTCCTTTATTGGATTACTATACATTCTTTGCAAATTAGACAGCAAACTACTACTGGAAGCTTCACATTCATGAACTAGTGAAATGTTTGTAATACTTAGATATTATCAGTTATCAGATATAACGGATGGAACAGAAAGATTGACTGTAGATATGGGGCTAATAAGAACATGGGATTTAGTTTATTCTGACTTGTTTAATTCAAATTTATTCCTAAGTAGTACTTTAGAATTATGTTTTGTAATCAGTGATAATTACAGTTCACTAACTCTGAAACTTGCGTTTATTCACAGATAAAGTAACATGATCTACAGTGAGTTTCCCTTACTGTACACTTTTTGGCCATTGTTCTTAAATATTAGCAATAAACCGAGAGGTTTTGCCACTTGGAACTCTGGGGAAAGATTGAATCTAATGATCGATGTCAAGACAAATGTTATAGTAAAAGCGTCATTTGTAGTACATCTGGATCCTGAATGAAAGGGCTGTATGCCCCCTTGTGGCCAGCCAAAAAAATAGTTTTAGATTCCATATACAGAACCTACAGCAAACATTAGTAAGAGTTTTGCCAAACAAGACTTTTGTTATGCAATCAGTTGCTTCATTCATGGAATCTTCATTCTCCTCCCCTCCATGCCAGTCCCTGAAGTTTACCCAATTCTTTGTTTTGTTTTAATTCTACAAATAGCTGGATAGATTTTTTTGATTGGTGCTGCTTCCTTCTTCACACTATGGAATATCTGCCTGATTTAAAAAAAATAAAACAAAATGCATCTGAGATTCAAAAGCAGTGTGGGACCCTTTGATAATTTGCTAGGCATAGTGGTAGAGTTTAAACAATCTCCCATCCCTACTTTCAATTGCATACAGTTTCTCCAAATCTGTTGCCTTTTCTGCAAGAAGCCAGGTTGCAGTTTGATTTGCAAAAGGATAAATTCTCCCTTTTCCACAAATTTTTTATCCCTGTCTCAGTGCTGTGATCACATTTCAGATTGGTTTAGATTATAAGAAGAAACCCAATTAATTGTCTCATGAGTAATGTTTTAGTCTACACAGAAATACCATTTATTAGCATCTTTTAGCTTTCGTGTAGTTTCGGCGGGACTGGCTACAACAGGGTTTAGTCACAGCCTGATTGGTCCAGAGACCGAGGGATTTTTCTTACGTATCCTCCTTTCTCTTTCGGCTCCCAGTTTCCCTCAGTCTTTGGCCCAAGCACTAGCTGTGGCTCCAGTGAGGTACAATTAAACTTGTGGTATTAATTTGATTAATTGGATATCCTAATTTGATTAAAACAGACTGCAGCCAGAAGAGACTGTTTCCAGTCTCATGGAGAAAGGGGGGGGGCTTTGCCTCCTACCCAGCAGCCAGTCAGAGAACAGTCTGCTCCCTCAGAGCACAGCGGTGGCAGTTTCTCTAATTGCAGTCTCGGCGGCTCAAATGCGGCCTCTAACGAATTAAAACTTAAAGCTCTGCCGCTATTCGATCTGCTTTTCAGCGCCGCCGCTGGAGCTTCGCCGCGGCTTCAAAGAGCTGCCACGGCCTGATTCTTTATTGGAGGGTGCACCTGTTTGAATTCGCTGAACGTCGTGGCGCAGCCCATGAAAGCAGGAGGACTGTGAGTCCGGGCACAGGAGTCTCAAGGATTCAGCTCGTTGCGAGGCTAAGCCCTCAGAGCCCAATTTTCAGCATGCAGCAATCGCCTGATTCACCACTCATGAGACACGGCGGCCATTTTTGTGTGACCTCGTGGGTAGTGGCCTCTTGCTGCAATACCAGCAGTATTAAAAGGCTCGCAGGCGATCGGGGCACAGAGAATTCGCAGCCACACTCAAGGCCGGTGAGAGAGTGCCCCACCCAGTGTCTGCAGTGCGGCCAGTGATCGAGGCCGGCAGGCAACCACAGTCCATCCAGCAAGCACGTGAGTGAGGCATGGCCTCCACAGTCCAAGAACCCGTGCAGGCCAAAGGAGAGCTAGTGGAGAAGGGCCAGGGCAGACTTAAGCCCAGGGGAGCGGCCTCCAGCCAACAAGCGCCCTTCCAGAGCATCCGCTAGAGATGAATCCAGGAGGCAAGATCCCTGGAAAAAACAGTTGGCTAGTGCAAAAGGCTGGCCCAGGCAGCTAGGCCTGAATCCCCCAGCAGATCTAGATCCCTGATTGGGCCCGCTCTCACACCTCTGGATCGCCTCCTAGGGGCTTCAGTCCTTCTTCCCCCTCAATTTCCCCTGCAAGGCCTCGCAGGAGGGTGGCCTCTCCTTCACCCCCCATCTCACCTAGAGCTTATAGGGAAAAGGTGGAGGACCCAGGAGAAGGGGGATTTTAGGACTACCTCCCGACAGCCTAACTTGCCCCCCGGGGGCCCCCATCACGGGGCCCTTCTGAGGAAGATTTGGAGGATTTGGACCAGCTGCCTGATAGCATCAGGAGACTCATCTCTGAAGCTATATCTAGGGGTATTTCCTCAGGCTTATCCAGAGGGATCATTCCTCCCAAGGGGTGCCCAGGGGTGCCCAGGCCACCCACGGTCTCCAGGTGCAGGTTTCCTTCCTCCTCCAGGGGACAGGATAATCCTATCTCTTTGTTGTCCTGAAGAGCTCTGGGGGATTGAGAGCGATCTTAGACTTTAAGTGCCTGAATTCGTACCTGGTCTACCAGTGCTTCAAGATGTCCTCTCTCAAGTCCATATTACTGGGGATCAGACGGGGAGACTTCATGGCATCAATAGACTTAACAGAAGCATACCTTCATATTCCGATTTGGCCAGCCCACCGCAAATTCCTCCGTTTTTTCCCATGGGGGTCGTCATTTTCAGTACAGGGCCCTTCCGTCCTGGCGGCAATCGTGCTCACCTGTGCTCCCTGTCGGTGAGACTCCATTGCTACCTCGATGAACTGCTCATCCTGGCCCATTCCTGGACACAAGCAAATTTGGATCTGGAAATCACCATCTGGGCACTACAGTCCCTGGGGTTTTCCATCAACTTTCCCAAGAGCCATCTCTCTCCATCGACAAAAATCCTGCACTTGGGCACAGTGATAGACTCGAGATCAGGGCTAGTTCGTCTTTCACCAGACCGCCTGACAAGCCTACAAACCTTGGCACGACACGTCCGCGTAAGTCGGTCAGCTTCCATCCTGATTTTGGTCCGCTTACTGGGCAAGATGGTGTGCATTATCCACAGATAATAAGCCCAATCGTGATTTTGAGCGCATGTGCTGAAATAAGCCCTCCCCTGAAAATAAGCCCTTCCTGAAAATATTGCAATGCAGCAGCAGCAGCCACACTCGCTACCTCCTGCATCTCAAAAATAATAAGACCTCCCCGAAAATAAGGCCCAGTGCTTATTTCAGGGGTCAAAAGAAAATAAGGCCCTGCCTTATTTTGGGAGAAACACGGTATTACATAAGAAGATAGTGGGAAAACGCCTACTCCCTCAAAAGTATACAATTATGGCCCACAAATAAATCTAAAGGGTGAGAGACAAATTAAATATTCAACCCAGCACATATTTATACCATGGAATTCACTAATGTAAGATGTAGTACTGCCCATCGTGAATTGGATTAAAGCCCAGATTAGACAATTCATGAAGGATAAGTCTACTAATGGCTTCTAATTAGGATAGATATATATGCTACTTCAAATATTGGCACAGTTGTTTTCTGAACATCAGTTTCTGGGTTAGGGACAAAATGATTATTTTGTCTTGCTCTTGTGGGCTTCCCATTGCTTTCTAATTGAGTCCTGGAGCTGCATGCTGGACACATGGACATATGATCTGATCCTTTACTGTTTTTTTACAGCCTTTAAATCTCTTAGGTTAAAAAAATTACCATTGTAGAAATCCATGTCAGAATTCAAACTCAGTGTTTAAGAAATCACTGTGGATTGTGGAGTTTGGCAATTAAAAAACCATTAAGAAAAAAAAATCTAAACTTCTACAAGTCTTTGCTAGATAAAAATCTTATAATTGTTTAAAATGCTCATTTTACCAATTCATTTTCCATTTGGATTATTTCTTAGAAAATGAAAATAGAACCTTTATAGTCTATAGTAATGCTTTGATCTTATTCTTTATATAAAGAAATGAGAAAGATAATTTATATGAGGAAGGAGAATTGTTTGATTTCCCTTGAATATATTGCTACTTCAATTGACTTGGGGTGAAATACAATTATGATATTATTGGACTCTAGAAATTAATTTTCCAGTAGAATCATAAGGGCAGTAAATAATAATTAACCAGAGTATCACAGATGCTGCTGTACTAACTGGAGAGAAAATACACTTAAGTATATGGGATTCAAGCTCCCTCTATTATGCTATATTTGGCCATGATTTGCACGGAGAAATCTCTTTTATTCTTCTATTTGCCAGCATGAGTTGAGGCAGTGCTTTCTCAGAATGCTCCCCCTCAAATACTCATTCTATTTTGCCTCTATCTTGGCTTGTGCAAGGGAGTCCTTTGCTGAAACACATAACAAGAAACACTAATAGAAGCTTTCACAAAGAAGCTTCTTATGAAAATGGAAGTATCGGAAGTATCTAATAAAGAGAGGAGAGTCTTGAATGACAAGTCTTTGAAGCTTAAACTACTGTACACAAATCATGCATTGCTACTTGTGTGTCTGGTGGTAACCAAGGCCAACTATGTGTTGTTTTATTATATGTAAATTAGTGTATGTGACATTTCCTATTTGAAAACATATATAGAAGTGACCGTGAAGGTTATATTACAACTTAAAAAGCTAAAATGTATATCAGAGAATGAATTGTTACCTAAATTGTCAGTGTGTATAAAAATCATGGAATAACGATAATGGCATATTATGCTTCAGTGGATGATGAAAATAAAAGATTCCCGGATGAGTTTTGGCAAAATCGCACAACATTCTGAATAAATGTGTTCTGGGAAAAAAAACATAGATGGGTGAATGAATAGATGGATGGGAATGAAACAAAGAAGTACTTAAATAGTGAGTCAGCCATTCAGAAACCTAAGAATGAATCAGCAGTGTGACTGACATCTGCTTAGGAAAAGATACTATTTGTTTCACTAAGTGGTTTAAGTATGTTTATTCCTGTATACACATGGCAAAAACTTAAAGGCATGCTTGATTTGATTGTTTATGGTGAATAATTAAGAGGATGAGTGAAGAATGCAAAGGTGATAGGAGCCTTGGTTAGGCAAGTAATTTCTTTGATAGGGTCAAGAACGGATCTTGACATAAGAGGGAAAATGAAACAAATACCAGAAGTGAAAATATTGTGTATGTTTTGGGTATGACCAATGTTAATTATGTTAACAATGAAAAATATTGTGTATGAACAATGTTAAAAAATAAATTAATCACTGAAAGAATGGAAAGTGATGATAAGGCAATACTGTATTATTCGGACTATAAAATGCACTGGAGTATAAGACGCACTAAGATTTTGAAGAGGTAAATTAAAAAAAAAGTTTTTGCCCTCCCCGGCCCCCAGGACCACTCTGCAGGCCTACCAAACCCTCTGCACGGCCTGTTTTTTGTGAAAAATGGGACATGCAGAGAGTTTGGGAGGCCTGCAAAGTGCTTCTGGAGGCCGGGGACGGCAAAAACGCGACATGGGGGTTTGTGAGACAAAGAGGGTTTGAGAGGCCTGTAGACTGCTGCTGGGGGCTGGGGAGAGGAGAAACACTCCAATTTTTGTGAAAAACGGGGCCGTTTTCACTCGTTTTTGCTTTCCCCAGCTCTCAAAAGCACTCTACAGGCCTCCCAAACCCTCTGTGAAAACAGGCCCGTTTTGCACTTGTTTTTTCACTCCCCAGCCCCAGGATTACTTTGCAGGCCTCCCAAGTCCTCTGCGCTCCATTTTTGCAAAAAACCAGATCCATGGTTTGGGGTTTAAGAAGGACAAAAATAGCTGTATTCAGTGTATAAGGCGCACCCAGATTTTCACCCTCTTTTTGGGGGAAAAAGGTGCATCTTATACTCCAAAAAAATCGGTAATTCTCAAAGTTTGACCTCCCAAGGCAGGGATATAAGGTGGTCCACTGTAATTTTCCTTGTTCACCACCCTTATCACTAGTTAACTGGCTTGCAGAAGTGGATCAGTGACTGAAATATGGTTCATTGAAGCCAACACATGAAAATAAAGTTAAGAATATAAGTATAAAAATTCAGAAAATTAACAGTAGTGAATAACTCTACTGCAAGTAACATCCCATATGTGCTAAATGGAACTGAACCCCAAAATATGATCATTCTAAAATGAGATTTCATTGGATCTCAATTATGGTCTGACTGTTGGAAAAATGCCTTATTTTTCTCCTACACAAAGGAAAAATAAGGGGTGAATGCAATAAGATTAAGCATGTCTGAGGTGTTTGGCAAAATCCAATTGAAAAAGTACATGAGATGACAATGTCCGCACGTTTTGAAGCACAGTTATGTAAAGTATGTGGTGTCCAAATTTTTGCTTTGTGGAGTTGTTTGCTTGCAGACATTTCATTATCCAACTAGATAACATCTTTAATGTTAGAAGGGTGTGGTTTTTTTTCTCTATTTATATATGTATTGCCCTGTCAGTTTTTTGTTTTCAGAAGTTCATTGAGAAATGTATGAAAGTGAGGGGGGAAAAGGTTTATTGCATCTTTATTCATTTAAAGATAGTGGCGTATAATAAATAGGCTTGAATTACAGAATGTTTGAATGTTTTTTTTTTAATGTATAAAGAATGCTTACGATGATTATGATTAGGTATATTAGTCATTGGTGTCAATGTAAGTGCATTTTTGTATGCAGATGACACTGTGCTATTGGCCGACAATCCCAATTGCTTGAAGTTAATATTAAATGGGTTGTATGAGGCAAAGGGATGCAGTGGCTCAATGGCTAAGATGCTGAGCTTGTCGATCAGAAAGGTCAGCAGTTTGGCGGTTCGAATCTCTAGTGCAGCGTAACAGAGTGAGCTTGTCCCGGTGTCTGCCAACTTAGCAGTTCGAAAGCATGTAAAAATGCAAGTAGAAAAATAGAGACCACGTTTGGTGGGAAGGTAACAGTGTGCCTTCTGTGTTTAGTCATGCCGGCCACATGACTACAGAGATGTCTTCGGACAATACTGGCTTTTCGGCTTTGAAACGGAGATGAGCACCATCCCCTTGAGTCAGGAACAACTAGCACATATGTATGAGGGAAACCTTTACCTTTACTATAAGCCAATGAGGAACATAGATCTGTTTCAAAGAACAAAGTAGTATAGGTTGACAAGGAAAATTGAATGTTGAATTGAATGAAATTACACATATATGGTAAAAAATTAGAGTAAGAAAATGAATGTATATATGTACCTTGGTAGAACGTTTCCCAAAAGAGAAAAAATGAGACATATTAAGACATTGAAATATTGGTAGTAAGATAATGTACATCTTTTTTGTGAGCAATAATTTTGAAATAAGCAGAAATAGCTATGTATAAGCATGCTTCTGCTCACCGAGTCATGTGGGAATGAGAGTATAATGCAAACATAAAACTAAATAATGCAGTGGGAATTGGCTACTTAAGTAAATAAATGTATGATTAAACAAGGAAAGGCAGAGTCAGAAAAACAAGGGGGTTGAAGGAATGTGGACTTAATACAAAAGTGGGTGACCAGTGTGAAAGAAATACATTGAAGGTAGCTTGGTCAAATAAAAAGAAGGACCAAACACAAAATAAATATATGAAGGAAGAATGAATGGATCAAGAGAAAAGGGGAAAACAAGCAAAATGTGTTTGAATTAAGTTGATGACATTCTCAGGAAAAACAAAAGAAAATTGTATGAAGCTGCATGTGTAGTCAGAGCAGGCAAAGGATGCTGTGAAAAGATACAAAGTTGATAGATGTAAGTATTTGTTTTTTAAAAATTAGGTTTATATTTCCTTAAAAACAAATATCTTGTTACCTACCTTTCATTTCTGTTACCAATTACTTCTGTCTTTTTTTCTAGCTTTGCATAATATAGTTTGCCCCCAAAGTGTACAATATGACATATACGAATGAATACGTATGCATACATACACACAACCATTTTTCTTGTCCAACTCTTTCGTATTAATCTGGACCAAATGTAACTCCAACAAAAGAAGCACACCAAGCAGCAAGATGGGCAGTATATACAATACAATAGCGAATTGGAAGGGACCTTGGAGGTCTTCTAGTCCAACTCCCTGCCTAGGCAGGAAACCCTTATACCGTTCCAGACAAATGGCTATCCAACATCTTCTGAAAGATTTCCAGTGTTGGGGTATCCAATTTGAAAAGATTATAAATTTGATAGATAGATTAACTGCCTCCATTCATGTATCTATCCAATCAGACATTACTATGCATTTGCTTTTGGGGATGTACTAAGAAATGTAGTTTCTGAATCTGAATTCATGCTGTATTGTCATATAAAAGAATTCATAGGCAAATATAATTTTTTACCCTTTTGCAGGGAGTTTGTCATTAAATCCTCTAAGGTTCAATGTTTCTGCATTTAAACAATATAGGTTTTTGCTGCATGTTCAATAATTCTTGAAAGTATGATTCAGAGAATTAGCTTACATTAATACAGAGCCAGAGCCTCCTTCCACTATTGCTCCAGAGCAAAAGATAGCATTGCACAGAAACCAGAAGAGGACAAGCATCGCTCTGGACAATATGCCATTGTTCTCCTCTATCTGCTATATATCCTTCACCACTGAGGGGAGCAGTTCACAATTATGAATGTGCAATGCCACAATTTCCATTTGCACAATATTATCAATGCATTTATACTCTATATTTCTGGGATTTTTATCCAATACTCAAGACAGATTACAATAAACATGAAATAGAAAGCAAATTAATTCAATTAAAATTATTCAAAATATATTTATAGAATACAAAGAAAAAACCCCAACATATTTCTTTTAAAAATTTAATAACTAGAGAATGCCAGGGAATAGCAATCATGTGGTCTGAAATGGAAGAATCAGATAACTACACTTTCTTGGGGGAAAGATGAGTAGATGAATGCTGTTTAGAAATTTGCTGATAACTGAGATTTGTTTTAGCTTTATTGTCAGTTCATTTTATGTTTCTTCTAAATGCAATCCAAAATTAACGGTTCAGGTTCTAAATCCTCTGTAATCTAAAGTTTCTCAGATTGAAATCTATTATATTCTAGAGTATTTTTATATATATATATATATAATATATATATATATATATTATATATATATATATATATATATATATAATATATATATATATATACACACCGTATTTTCACGACCAAAGCCGCACCGGATTATAAGCCGCAGTATCAATTAACGTTAATTTTTCAAACTTTTTCCACATATAAGCGCACCGGGTTATAAGCCGCACGTTTCCCGACGCTTCTGGACATCTGTTGCAGTCGCGAGGAGGAGCGGAGAACAGCGCGAAGGTTCTTGGCGCTCCAGGAAGCCGCGAAAGCAGTTGGGAGAGGCGCACGGCTTGGTTTCTCCTCCCTGGACGTCGCAGCAGCAGCCCCAAACTCACCGATCTCAGTGTTTTTTCCGCATCGGGGTGTGCTGCAAGAGCATGCCCCGATGCGAAAAACACAGAGTTCGGTGCGCTTGGGGCTGTTGCTGCGACGTCCAGGGAGGAGAAACCAAGCCGTGCGCCTCTCCCAGCTGCTTTCGGGGCTTCCTGGAGCGCCAAGACCCTTCGCGCTGTTCTCCGCACTCTCCTCGGCTCCTCACAACTGCAATAGACGTCCAGAAGCGGCAGGGGCTATCGAGCTGGAAATCCAATCCCCATTAGCCCCAAAAGCCGCTTCTGGACATCTATTGCAGTCGCGAGGAGCGGAGGAGGAGCGCGAAGGTTCTTGGCGCTCCAGGAAGCCCCGAAAGCAGCTGGGAGATCTTTTTCCACATATAAAGCGTACCGGGTTATAAGCCGCACTGCCGGTTTTGGATCAAATTTTAGGATTTTCAGTGCGGCTTATAGTCGTGAAAATACGGTATATATATATATTAAATAAAGGTTATAATCTACCCTAATCTGGGGTTTTGTGTTAAAATAACATTCAGCTGTTAAGGAAAATGATTTTTATTTCTGGTTTTTTTCATCCAATTGGGACAGGATCATTAAACTAGTATGCATTTATCTGGAAACAGTTTTTAGTGGACTGTATGGGACTTATGTATGAAATTTTAAATTTTAATACAGTCAGCATTGTACAATGCCATATGCATGTTGAAGATGTTAATACTGTACTGTATAAACAAATTCCTCCTACATTTAGACTGCACACCGAACAAACCTCATTTTAAAAAAATGTCAATAAATGCTTTGATGTTGATATCTTGCATTATGTATTTTTATGTTGATTTACTATATGTTACTTGCTAAGAATGGATTGCTTATAATTCCAAAATGTATTGAATGTGGCATATATTTCTTAATCAGGAAGAGGGAGAAAGGTATAGAATTATATTCTGGACTGCTTCTGTTTTTTGTCCGTTGTGATTAATAAACAATTAAAGGTTAGAGGCACTTTGCAGGAACAAAGTGCATGAGGTATTTCTGTGTTATCTTAGTTTGGCTCATTGTATTCAATTAGAGTTGCTAGAATTGATGTAACACTAGGTAAATCATGTTCTGTTGTAGTATACTAATTGATCTTGCTTTGTGGACTCTTTCTTCACAGAAGCAGGAAGATTCAATCCGGAATATTCCTCCACATTTACAGTGGGAGGTAAGGGATAAGATTAATTATTTTCTGCTGTCTATTTCCCCCAAATTATGTTTGTATTATTTTTACTATTTCTCCATAACATTACCCAGGATATTATAGTAGGCATATAGAAGATGAAATACTTATTGTAATTTGACTCAATGTTAGTAGTATATGCAAAACAAAATTGAAACCTTTAAGCTAAAATGGTCCATTGTGGTCAACACAGAAGTATTCTGATTTCAGGAACCTCTGGTTAGAGCAGAACAAACAGCTTGGGATGTTTCTGTAAGGTCAAAGTAGCCCATTTAAAATTTTAAACACTGTATATGCCTCTATTTTATATCCAATAGTTAAGCATTAAATGATACAGTTCTAATATGCATATCAGAATAGGTGTTATGAGCATACCTCGTCAAATTATCTCTACAACTTTCGCTGCTCTATTCCTTTTTATATGAGTGAGTTAATTCAATCAGTCAGGAAACCGCGTCCTGCGATTTAGTACGTTTGAACCTGTGTTCCTATTGTTCTGTTTTAGTTATGTTTCATATAGTAGGCTAAGAAAGTCTGACTTACAATTGGCATTTATATGTGATGAATGCTACTTCCAAATGTACCTCAGCCACAATGAGATCTTAAATACATCAGTTACCATTGGGGCATTAAGTAGAGGAGTTATAGTTCAGTATTGGAGCACATACCATGTAGATAAAAGATCCCGAATTTTTTTTGTGTCATCTCTAGGCTTTTTTAAAATTTGAGGGAACTGCAAAACCAAACTAGGTGGAACAATTATTTAACCAGAGAGGAAGGCCGCTTATTGCAGAATCCTGTCACTAATTTCAGACTTTTAAAAAGCTGTCCATGAAACACAGAGCAGTTTATAGATTAACCAGTTGATTGTCTTGATCTGCTTTCTTAAGTTGGCTAGGATAATGAGGGCAGTGGGTCATGTTTGGCCACCCATAGCTTGAGAATGAAATCTTAATGTATCTGGAAAGCATCAGTTTTTTGGAAAATGGTTCTGTAGAGAGATTGTGAGTATAATTTATGTCTTATTATTTCCTTAGTATAGTATATTGGAAAGACTTAATTAAACCAAAGGATGAGCCAGTATGATTCCTTTCCATAGTTTGGAATCCATTGGAGTCCTAAAATTATAAAAAGATACCTTCAGAACATAGGTTGATAGAGGAACATTTTGTGATGGACCTTTTTGTATGAATTGTCTTAGTTGCAGACTAGATTATTTTCCATTCTGGGTACAGGAGTTGGCTGCAGGGATGACTACACATGAGTGTTTGTTTTTCTTAGTCATCATTATCACAAATATGATGATGTTACTCATTAGAAGGACTGTTGTGCTGGTTTATATAGAGGCCATTGTGCTAGTGAAATGACTCGCTGGCAATAAAAATCAGTGATTGAATTCGCTTTCAGGTACTGGCTGAAGGATAGCTTAAATGTTTAATTTTGGGAAAGGGGGTTGGCCTGGCAATCTGTGTTGGGCAGTTGGGAAAGAACGAAGCATCTTTATTGAGCCACATCGTCTCTAATATTTGTTAGTATCGATTCCTGCTTAATATCCCCACGCCATGATAAGTTTGATTTTATGCATCAGGAATCCCAGTTATAAAATATGTTCTCACTCATATCAGACTTTGTCTGTGGGATTGGAAGTAATTTCAGCACTTAAAGTAGAAAGTTTTGTGCTTCTTTGCTAAGTCATTGGAATAGCCCGGTTACCTGAAAATGTGAACTGCTTTGGCTGGTTGGCATTGTTTGCTGTAAATTTCTGTACCCTTCTTCCAAAGCATTCATTGTTCAGTTGGTTGTAGAAAACCACACTGGGTCTTAATTGAGCAATAGCTTGACACAGCCTGGCAGATTTTCTGTCATACGTTTTGTATTATAGAATAGCTTCTCTCAACTTGATGCCCTTCTGATAAATTGGAATGTGATTCCCACAAAACTCGTTTACAGTAATTGAACTCTAATGCATCTGGAGAGCCAGTTTGGGGAAAAATGAATTCAGACAATTCATATATGCAGACATATAGACATATAGCTATAGGTCTCGAGCTAAGGGAAGGCGTAGCTTTGATTCTTATATTCGGTGGAAAGACTAGAAATTTGATTGGATTGTTAGCCTAGCATAGGGTGCATTATATCTTTCAGCTCAAAGGGTGCACTAGACTTCGTGTGGGAGAGAAAGACTGATATACTAAACTGAGGTGTGTGCAAAGCCCATTTTTGAAGAAGATTCATAGGTTTATGGAGTGAAATAGGTGTCTTATAAACTTCAATTCCTTCCCCTCCCAGCCAAGAAAAGTCAAATCATTGGTTCTGCTCATTATAATGCAATCACATATTGACACACACCCAAGTCCTTTTTGTACCTATATGCCTTCTGTACCTATCTATCAGCTGGTACTTAATTCTCTTCAATATCAATAGGTTGGGAATTGATCTAGCTATTTATAAAACCCTTAGAGCAGGGCTGTTAAACTCTTGGCCCGTGGGCCAGATGTGTCACACTGGGTTAGGGAAGGGGGGGAGTCCTGATACGTCATGTGATGCTGCCATGATGACATGATTTGACTCCCCTGTCTTAGAACCATTATTTTATGAACGTCTTTTTTTTACTATATGAAACCAATGTGAAAACAAATAGGAACAGAAAAGATGTCCAGAAAATTATAGCCCAAAAATTATTTCAAAACATTCCTTTTATTCCTTATCCTTCATTAAAAATAGGATAATTCAAAAGTTGATTTCAATCATTTTAGTCAAACAAGTATCACTTTCCATTCTGACTGCTAATAAAGTGAAGTTGGAGTGAGTTGAAGGGAGAGCTGATTTGTGCTTTATTAACTTAATTTGAATGACAAGTTTTCAGGATTTTGTTACCTATATTTATGTCTGATTTCTATTTCAGGTGCTAGATGGTCTTTTAGCGCAACATGGGACAGTAGAGAATGTAGACAAGGTAAAGACATTAGCTACTGCCTTTTGTTTTATCTAATTTAAATGCTTTATTAACAGTAAACATTCTTTAGAGATCAATGTCTGTATTGAATATCTGCTATATAATACTTGAAGATAATCAGTTTAATATTGCCTTGTGATGTTTAAGGAGATTTTTAGTGAAGTATAATGCTTAAACATTAACAAACAGTTTTTTTTAAGTTCTAGGACTATTTAATTCACCTCAGCATAACCATTGAAGGAAGGAGATCTAGGGCTACTTCCTGAATGGTTCATATCTCTTTAACCATGCTTACTTGCTGTGACTGCAATAAGGCAAATTTATTTCTTAATCATAGTTTAGTTCATTTTGTTATCAAAGTTCATATATAAACTTCAAAAATGACTTAATTCAAGTAATCAAATCTTCTAGGACTCCAGCTGTGATATATCATGGAAGGAGAAGATCTGAATATCATAATGTATGCAGACATAGGTGCTACTGTGTGGACGTTTAAAATATTTATTAGCAGGGGATTCGCAGTACTTGTCCCCAGTTTCCTACAGGTATCTCAAAAGAACCAGGATATCTGGTATTATTCTGAAATATGTTGCTTTGGTCTTTCCAAGAGTCAGAAACCTTGTTAGCCTACAGTAAAACTATGGACTAAGCAATTTTAGGTCACCTTAAAGAATTCTAGCATTTCTTTTATTAAAAACATTTTAAAAACACTCCAATGGGAATTTTCTTATAGATATTTTGATCACTGATAGGTGCATGGTGAAGTAGCCAAGTTATTTCCACATTTCTGACATTTCTCTGTGGTTCTAAACCAATTAATAATTTCAGATGAGCATATATGCATTATTTAGAAGTGAGAAGGAAATTTCCATCCGGTTAATTCTCTTTAGGTGATACAACATGGGTTACAGTAACTATAACAAAAAGAACAGATGATTTGCTTGTTCATTGTCATTGGATCTAATTGTTCGGCATTTGTGTATGTATGTATTTATTCATAGTTATTTGTTTCTGTTGAGAACAGATATCATCATTCTGTTCTGAGACTCAATTTTTTTCTTTGAAATATTAAAGTTTTCTTGAGGTTTTAAGTTGGTGTGACTGGAGATTTTCAGCATGATTGTTACTTGCCACGATTTCTTAACATTTAGAATGTTGTCAAATTAAATGTCTTATTATAGATTACTTCTTTCTTGCTATTCAGGAAATGCTAGGTCAATGAACACAGTATCTTGTTACAGAAATGACCGCTAACACTTCCTATTTTGAGCCTGCATATTTCATCAGTTTATGTACTGTAGCAAGAAACTCAAAGCTGTTTCTAATTAAAAGTATCTCTTTAAACCAGAAGATGACTGTAATGAAGGTACTAGTTCATAGAATTATTTAGATCATGTCAATAATGGAAACTAGCTGGCTCTCAGACTGTTTGCAGATTGGTTCACTTCATCTTAGATACAGATTGTGGCATTCCATTTTATGAAAATGTGGAATGGTTAGATACCAAGCCTCACAACAATTTGAATTCTACTTCCCATATCATATGAACTAAATAAATGATAGAATGATAATGTGTTCCAATTTTGTAAATTTCACATGATTTAGTAAAAAAATTCATCCAGTTTCAGAATTTATTTTCAGTTTTTTAAAAAGATCCAAATATAAAAAATTATTTTTGTACAGTTTTCCTATATAAAATATTATTCTGTGCAATTTTCTCTACATACTTTAAAGCATCTTAACCTGGAATCATATCTCTAAAATGGCAGAAATATACAATCGGAAGGATAGATATCTTCTAAGTAGCCTATTGTGAGCTGTATCGGAATAGTGGTTTAAGCACTGGACTAGAAATCAGAAAACCTTGAGTTGTAGTCCCATCTTTGGCATGAAGCCAACTGTGTGACCTTTGGCCAGTCACACACACTCTCAGCCCAGGAAGGAGGCAATGGCAATCACTTTGGAAGTCTTGCCAAGAAAGCTTGAGCCTTGTCCAAGGAGCTGCCAAGAATCAGATTTGATTCAAAGTCAGCAAAAAAAATATCTGCCTATTAATTTGAGATGTGCAGACTTCACTAGTTTGCTTTAAAAAGTTGGCCACATTAATATTTGCCCTATTCCTGTTTTTTGGATTGAAAATTTGCACATCTGTATTTTCTTGTTCAGCTGCTATTAACTTTGTCTTTGTACAAGGTTCTACAAAAATGTTTGTCCTGATGTTATTTAATAAAATACACCTTTCTGAAATTTTCTCAGTTGGTTACCACACAAGTATATTTCTTTTGTTTTGGTTTCTTAGTTAACACAGAATCAGAGACAGCAGTTGTCAACGTTACATATGCAACAAAAGAAGAAGCAAAAGTGTAAGTGGCTATGACAGTTTCAGTTGCAATTTCCATTTCTCCTGGTCTTTGCTGTTTTAGTTTATTCTCTTGGCAGGTTCTCTTAAATTTTATTTCTGAATTTACAAGTTTAAAAAGTGACACAGAATACCCCTGTTGCTGTTATGCCATAAATTTCAATCTGCTGCTGTCTCAATTTTCTGCTGAGTCAGAGCTGATACTAATCAGCTAATGATCTTTGATTTTGAGAGCATTGCAGAATAAATATTATAAGATTGGAGTGCCATGTATGAAATGCTAAATATTTCTTAAAGCACTACTTGAAAAAAGGAAATCTGTGCCAAGGAAAGGATTGGCAAATATATTCCCATGTGTATCCATAGCGGAATAATGAGCAACCTTGGATTGTGTCCTACTTATGAAATCATAGAACCAGAAATTTGGGTCACCATGTCTAAGTCTCTGCACAGTGCAGGAATCCCAAATGAAGTACACTTGACAGATTTTTGTCTAGCCTCCAGTTCAATATACCCAGTAAAATGGAGTCTGCAACCTTTCTAAGCAATTGATTCTACTGTTAAACTGCTCTTTTATAGGATTTTTTCCCCTTAAAACTCAGTTGGAATCTGCTTTCTTGAAGCTTAAATCATTTTTTCTGCATTTAGAATAATAGAGTTCATGTCTTTTATCTTTTCCTGAGTGACATCCTTCCAACTATCTAAAGAATGTCATCATATCTCCTCACTCTTCTTTCTCAAAGCTACACTTTCCCAGTCTTCAATCTCTGTTTATAGGACTTTGATGACTAACCCTTGATCATCTTCATTGTCATCTTCATTGTTCTTGGAGTCTTTCCAATTTGTCTGAAATGTTCACTCATAGTTCTGATTTATCTAATAAAAATTCAGCTGCTCTCATTCAACTGAAATGGGCTTCATTTCATAGGCCTCAGCTTGTTTTCTAAGTAACTCTACTCAGAATTATGGTCAAACTCTGTTGAAACTACTGGAGCAAGCCATTTATTTAACATACCATTGTATCTGCCATGAGATCCCGGTGGTTTAGAATTATAAATCAACAATTAAAAGATCTATGATGAGATTATGAATAATTTATTAAATGATGTTGAAGTAATATCATAAAAAATATAATAACATGATAAAACAACCATAATAAATAATATTTGATATTAACCATTAGATTAAGGGTGTCAAACTGAAGGCTAGATAGGGCTGCAGGATGCTTAGATGTGGCCCACGGGGCCACCCTGGAAACAGCAAAGGCCCTCAATGAAATCAAGTTTGACACCCCTGCATTGGATGCTCCCTGGAAAAACTGCAGGGAAATAGTAGATACAGCAAGCCCTAGTGTTAAAGCCTTGCAGACCCATACGGTTGGGTCTCCCACTGAAAAGTAAACTTGAATTGTACCCAGTAACTTAGGAGCAACTAGTGTGAAATGCAAATGTAACATGTTACTAGTAACCAGTATCTGCCATTAAACAAGCCACCATATTTTGTATCAACTATATCTTCAAGGTAGTCTTCAAAGTTAGCCCCAGGTAGATCATATTGCAGAAGTCCAGCTATGCAATACTGAAGACATTAGCTGCTATTTCAGAGTACTCAGGACTGCTACTACCTAGTATACTAGCCAAGCCTGCCCATCCAGCAGTGTCTATGAAGCTAGAAGAATCTCTAAGTCATAGACCTGCTCCCTTAGAGCTTTTGTCTCAAGAGACAACACTGGAGTTGACAAGAATCTCAATGAACAATCAGTAATGCTATCTTTTTTTTTTTTAAATATATTTTATTCATTTTCACATTCCATTTTACAATCACTTATATACAGGGTATTTGCTATAAGAAAAAAAAGAAAGATAAAAAAAAAAACAAAATAAAAAAGAAAACACAACTCATCATTCACAACCCCACCTGGCACTTCCATCCTCCATACACCCCATCTACCCCCTCCAACTTTCCTTTCCTCCCTCTAACACTCCCCTCCTACTTCCCTTTCCCCTCAAACCTTCCTTCTCCCCTTACTCCCAACACGCCCTCCTTACATTCCCCTTACTCCTTCCTTACTCCTCCCTCTTCTTTCCCTCTACCTCCCTCCTTGGTGTATGCCTTTATTCAAGTGTTGTTTAATCTGATAAAAAGTAAAATAAACCAAGGAAAAAAAATATAAAGAAAGAAAAGAGAAAAAAAAAACGAAAAAACAACAACAACAACCGTATATAAGTGCATTCTTGTTCTTATTGAGACTATGTTAACACCCACCCACCCACCCACCCACCCCCCATAAATCCCCATCCCTAATCCTCCCGACTTCCCAGGGCCCACACCTGGCACTGCCTTCTATCTAAAGTATCTTGTGTTCGTATGGATTAAAAATAAAAGTAATATATTAAAGGAAAGAAAAACAAGAAAAAAGAAAGAAAAGAAAAAAGAAAAAGTAATGTAATCTTGATTGGATTTAATTTCAAACCATTCCATCCAGAATCTACAATGTCCAGATATTAAAATAAAACTGCCATGCTATCCACTTTTATGCTTTTGCTACTGTTATACTGCCAGTAACACAACCACTTATTAGACCAAAACACTATAAGATAGTGCTTCCAGTACCCAGATCTTGCATGCAGTGCAGAAAGATATGGTAGTTGATGATATCAGAGGCAGTTGAGAGATCTAATAAGACTTCTGCAGACCTCTTCAAATAAGCAGTGACTGATGTCAGCTTCTGCCTTTCATGCTGCCACCTGCATTCTGAAGGAACTAGGAACAGCATAGAATTTATGTGCAAACTGCATAAGGTATAGATTCATCAAAGACCAAAAAGAATCCCAGCTGGTATGCAAAATGTCTCCTCAGACACCAGTCTAGACCCCGTGCGCAAATAGTCAAGAATCTGAAGAAACGTTTGGAGTGTGAAATGGTCATAGTAGCCAGGCAGGTATTCTGTATGCCTTGGGAATAGTCCCAAATATATGTTATACCCAGACTCAGTCATTCAACTTTTTCATCTTTTTTGTTCACTTTACCAATTTATCTTAGTAAACCAAATCCATTCTCTGCATTCCCAAGGGAAAATAGCCACCTCACAATCTCACCAATTAACTGGGTGGCCAACAATCTAGTGATGTATTTGACCCTTTCTCAATCATTGTTCCACATGTCCTCTTTTCATTCTAGTACTCTAAAAATCAGAACATTAGGAAAGGCCAAACCATAGCAACCTATTACAGTGCCCACCACTCAAGGGCCTCATATCTGGCCTACATTTTTACCTTAGATTAGGCATCCCTCATCCCTTTTAGGAAGCCAAACAAATCTAGAATCCAACTTGCACCCCTTAAGCTCCTTCTTCACAATTGATAGAACCAACTTTGGGATGCTGGTGTTACTGGAGGCTCCAGTCAGGTGTGAATTAAGGCCTCATATTCTGGACATTCATGTTAGATTAGCCCTTACTTGGTTGCTAGACTGACGTTTGTCTGCCTTTTGGTTCAAACTTTAACCTTAGCTCCAGCCAAATGGAGCAATGGCAGCTATTGAATTGCATCCTGTCACTGCAGCCTCCATTGCCATTCTAGATCTAAGCATAGCTTACGTGTCAGTTCCTGGACTTCATTTCATTTTGCTACCACACCAGAGAGCTGACTCAGCTGGCAGGCAGCCTTTTTAACAACCAGCAGACAAGATGACCTTCCAGGTTAGCAAATCCTTCAGAGAAAGAAATCTTCCTCTGTTTCTTCACAGCTTCCAAAATACTTGCAACAAAACATTGCCATTCATTTCTACAATCATTTCAGCCATTGCTTGTTTATATCCTATCTCTAAATCCCTTACTATTTCTTCAAAATATTATTGCCCTTCCATCTAACCTACAACACATCCTAAAATAATACACCCCTTAGAATTAAAAACCAGTAATATTTAATCATAACTATCAGGTAGCTGGATGTAAGCAAAAAAATTATTTCTGCTGATTCCTAATAATTCTTGGAATATATTTGATTTCATACATTATAAACAGCCATTCTACACAGTACCTGCTCTGTAACACAATATTGTTGAATCATTTGCAAATGTCATTCAAGGCATTAATAAAATATATTTGGTTAATCTGTGCTTTAAAAAAATAAACAGGTTTAAGGTAACTATGGAAAACCACTCAGTGCAATTGAGGGGAATTATTTAATACACCTAATTTCTGCAATAATTTAACAAAACAGGATCCACATTCAAAGACAGCGGGTATCTAGAATTGCTTACCTTTTGTCGTGCCCTGTCTTCTAATCAAGATGTATTATTTGTTTTTTAGAAGTATTAATAACTTGTATCAGCAATGCATACTAAAATATCAACTATTTTTATTAGAATTTTATTTTCTATGTTTTTGGAAATGCACTATATATCTCTGCCTCTTTTCCTTTATATAGAGGTCTTTCACCAAATCACCCACCTTGATGTGTGACTGCCTTTCAGCATGTAATATTTTGAAAGAGCTAAACTGCAGTTTGTACTCTTGATTTCATAAAGAATTTTGATTAATGTATCTTTAAAAATAGATGTCTTTGTTTTGTCAGTGAAGTGAAAGTCTCTGAACCAAATGACTGAAGATAGTCTGAAACAGCAGATTTTTCCATTTTGGCACAGGGCTGCACAACTGCCATTCAGAATAAAGACTGAAACCCGCTTCCTTCATGAGCATATAGAAAGATGTTGGGGTGGGACTTAAAGCAACAAAACTTGGTTCTTCCCTTAGTGCCCTCCTGCTCACTTTCATTCTCTGTGCATGATGAACAGAGAGAAGCAGAGAGACCTTACTGCTTATTTTATTTCTTTATTCAAGTTGTAGGCCATCCAATCCTGTATCTAGACAGCCTATAATAAAAACACTAATAAAATATAAATAAGAAATCCCAACTATCTGGGGGTGGGGAGAGAAACCATTCTAACCATAACTGAAAGAATAAATACAGAAGTTCCACCATGCTTCAAGTTCTGGGGGAAAGAATCATGTTTTCAAAGTTCTTTTAAACAGTCAGATAAATTCCAGAATGAATAGTATTCCAGGGGGCAGATGCTGCAATTGAAAAGATATTTGCTATTGGTCATACATTATGAAGTAGGGAGTCTATACTTCCTATGTTGTTCTGCATGAATTGCTTCAGCAAAATGTGGAATGACCAAAACATAGATGCCACTTGGTGATAGAATAGAACAGAATAACAGAGTTGGAAGGGACCTTGGAGGTCTTCTAGTCCAACTCCTGCTTAAGCAGGAAACCCTACACCACTTCAGACAAATGGCTAGTCAACATCTTCTTAAAAACTTCCAGTGTTGGATCATTCACAACTTCTGGAGGCAAGTTGTTCCACTGATTAATTGTTCTAACTGTAATAAAAACTAGAATACCTGCAAAGGCTTGATCTCAATATCTTTTATCTTCCTCTATAAGGTAAGTGCTCATTTTGGGAGGTAAGAGACATGGATTGGGAAAATGGAATCTCATTCAAGTCCCTGTGATCCAGATCAGGCTTGTAGGCATGAAGTTTTACATATCTACTTCAAAGAAATGTTCATGCCCAATTTACTTGTGATGGTTTTTTTTTAATATGTGATAATTCTGTACTTTCAAAGCACATGGCTACCAAATTATGTCTAAGTCAGGATTACAATTATAAACCTCAAAATGCCATTTAAATAGAAAATATTGGCTCCTGATAGATACCTACTTTTGAGATCATGTGCTCACATATAATATTTAGATATTCTGAGATAATTTGAATTTTTGTTCTCATTTTGAATGTTCAGTATTTCAAAATTCCTCTTGTGTTTTCTTATGGTATTTGTGATTTCCAAGAGGTGAAATCAACCATTAGGATCGAGATATGCATTCATACATTAGGAATGTCATATGCATCTATTTTAGTAAGCATATTGAAATAAAGAACCTCAATGTTAGTTCTCTAATTAAGTCTGATAATATCCTCAGTGATCTGTTGTATTGGTGGTAGTACAAATGCCAACTAGGGAACCAGGAATGTTATTGGCATAATTTTCTTTCAAAAAATGTTCTCCAAATTATAATTCCCATGATTATTTGGGGTATATGGATAGGTGGTGATTATGGACCTTCCTATGCAAATGCCACATGTTGAGACAGGTTGTTACAGAGACTGGTGTGTGGAAATAAACATTTCTTATAGTAATTATTTTCCCCACTCCTTTCTTTGTATTTTTAGAGCAATTGAGAAACTTAGTGGTCACCAGTTTGAGAACTATTCCTTCAAGATTTCCTACATCCCAGATGACGAGGTCAACTCCCCTCAGCCCCCCCAGAGATCCCGCCGTGGAGGCCACTCTTCCAGGGAGCAGGGCCCCTCCTCTGGGGGCTCCTCGCAGTCCAAACAGCATGATTTCCCACTACGGATCCTGGTCCCCACGCAATTTGTTGGTGCAATCATAGGAAAGGAGGGCTTGACCATAAAGAACCTTACTAAGCAAACCCAGTCCAAGTAAGTATCACAGATGGTTTAATTTCCTTCTCTAAGGGTTCTGTTTGTAGCCTTCATGTCCCCAGCTTGTGATCTTTGGACCAAATGCTGAACTGTGAGCTCATCATGTTACCTTGTGTAAAAGCCTTTTAACTCACTATTGATGTGTGTTGTACACATTCTTAGGAATGTGTTTTAATAGTTATTGTAGTCCTGTTAATGGTTCTCCTGTCAGCTTCACTCATCTTGTTTTTCAAAATTATGAACAGGTTCTACTCATCTGTTGTGAGACACTACTGTAACCCAGCATGTTTTCCCCATTCCACATATTTTTTTCTGCTTCTTTTCAACCACCTCTGGATGATTTCTACTATTCAAAGAAAAATATTTTAAGTCAACTGATGAGATTAGAAATATGTTTTTCATAAATAGTATAAATCATTGTGGAATGACTATTTGATCCTTCATCTCATTGTTAGCTCTCTAATTAAGTCTAATAATATCTTCAGTGATCTGTTGGAGGCAGTACAAATAGGCATGAGCTTGGAAGTTACTTTCTTACCTGTATTTAAATATAAATTGTGTACATTTATCTCCATAATCATTAGGAACATCTTGCATTACGATGCTTGGTATGCTACTGAAGGCAAATTGTATGTCAGCCTGCATGAAATAAGAATGCCGTTTATTTACTTAATATTTGTAGGCCACCCTTAAAAGAAAACCTTCCCAAGCTCACCTATTGAGTAGAGCAAGGAGGAATTGCAATCACTATATTGTGTAATACTTGGTATCTGAAACGGCAATGGTTATGTATATAGTACTGTTCAAATTATTAATTGAAATTTTATATCATTTTACTAGATAATTATTTTCCTAAAAATACTGTGAATGATACTGTAACTAAAGAATATATATGACTTTTTATTCATTTTCTGTTGTTTCTATTCTATTTCACAAAAAGAATTAGGGCCTAGACTGCAGGATGTGCCCATTCTCCCCTTTTGACATTTATTCCACTTTTGAAATAAACAACATTTTTGATATGATGTTTGCCAAGTGCCATTGTAACATGATGATAGTGTTTTTAGAACCAAACTATATGATGATACCTAGAAATGCTTGGACTTACAGATATTGGTCCATATATCTTCCTGCAAGTGCTGCATCTATTGTAATTGTAACTATAAATGCTTGCTGTTTATTCCCTCTGTACATAGTCTCAACATAGCTACTCTGTCAGCCATATTCCATCAAAGATGACCTGTTTAGAAGGCTGTGTGTTTTTGGAGATAGTTGCAAATTCAAAAAAGATTTATCTCTCCCCCTTTAGTATGTCTTGCTTATTCTCTGTCTATTTGTAATCTCCATTTTTTTCTTTTTCCTCTATCAATATTGTTCCCTTCTCTATGAAACTACTAATACTAGTACTAAATGAAGGCCAACTCAGGAAAAACCGAATGGCATTTTTAATTGTTCAGTCTGGCAGTCTCTTTCATGTCATATTGTTCTCATGCAGAGTCAGATAGTTGGGCCCGTTTCCTTAAGATCTTCATTGGCAGAAATGCATGGCAGTGCAAAGAACTGATGGAGAAGGTTTGTCCTCTGAGCTTGTGGGTTGTTTTCCGAACATTTCGTTACCAGACTAGGTAACATCTTCAGTGGAGTTTCCATCCTCTAAAGTCTGCTGAAGATGTTACCTACCCTGGTAACGAAACATTCAGAAATCAACCCACAAGTTTGGAGAACGAACCTTCACCCTCATCCTACACCCGAGCTACAGATATTCACCACTATTGCAAGTGAAAAGAACTGTCTAAATTACATGATGAGTTATTGGTCATAGACAATCAGCCGTGGGAGACAATCATTTTTACAGTTTTACATGCATTAGCCTCTTTCAAAAGCCTTACAAGATCTTCCTTTTTTTTCCTGAAAGGTCACCCACAATCCAAAATTAATATTAATGCTTTGCTTTTCAGTATATGTAAATTGTACTGAATTGTACAATTGTTAATATCAAAAAGCATGTGTTCTTAAAGTCAGTAAATGCCTGTGAAGGCCACCCACACATTTGACAAAGGACAAAAGACCTTTGGTGTGCTAGTCTTGAATTAAAATACAGACAAGGTGTCTATCATTTCCCGGATTTCTATTAAAGAGATACTTTTTTTATAAATGATGTCACTAGAAAGGGGGAAATCTTGTTTTAGCTCCTGTAGAGATGGTTAGATTTGAGTATCTCATTCAGACACAGGTAGCTGTGCATTCTTTATTTCCCCTTTATTTAAGCTTGGCTCAATTTAAACAAATTATTTTCTGAACTTGAGAAAAGAGCAAGCTTTTATGGGTAATGGATGCAAACCAACAAATGCTCTTCAAATATAATAATAAAGTATGATTTGTCATGAATCAGGAAATCAAGGAGTCAGAGTGGAGGAAGGAGCACACAAATTCACACCATTACCAAAGCAATTGTTTTGGAACAACATGTGACTCAAATCTATTTGATTCCAAAGTCTTAATACTTCCCTTGCATTAGCCTTGAAAGCAAATTAATAGTTTTCTGTATCCTTGTAATACTATTTTTTTTATTTGCCTGTTTTATCAACGTGTCTAGTTGGGCACCATCCTCTGATCCCTAGCAGATTTCTTTGTATGTATTCTATTGCTGCAGGGTAGACATCCATCGGAAAGAAAATGCTGGTGCTGCCGAGAAACCAATAACCATTCATGCCACCCCTGAAGGGTGTTCAGAAGCATGTCGCATGATACTTGATATTATGCAGAAGGAGGCTGAAGAAACAAAATCGTAAGTAGTTCTTGTGTTGTCACAGAAGTTGGGATCCTTTTAAAAAAATATATGCAAGAGGAAGATGATCTCTAGAACTCTAAATAACAAACAACATTTATATGAAACCAGTTATCAAAGCTACAGACAAAAAACTTTAAGGAGTATAGACTTTCTTTTCTGTTCTTGTGTTGTAGTGTTACTTGGCCTTTGCAAATATTTTACTTGGCTACAGTTGAAGTCAAAGCTCTGAAGAAAAACAGAAAAAAACGCACCCTAGACTTAACCAGAAAGGGGATACAATTTTTGTAAAGGATGCTCAAAAAGATTTTTGTTAAGTTCGTTTTTGACAGTTCATAAATTGATTTTTCTTTGCTATTTGGACAAGATGATCTGGCCTGATGTCCTTGATGCCCTATCTATCAAGGAAATTCATTTGGTATAAAGCACAGGTGTCAAACTCACCACATCACATTGCCGTCATGTGATGTATCACAATGTTTTTTCTCTTCCCAGAGCTGGGATGGGTGTGGTCTGCCCATGACGTATCTAGTCCCTGGGCCTCCAGTTTGACACCCCTGCTATAAAGCATGAGGTTTAAATCACCAGCATTTTAAATTAAATTATTTTGAAAGCATGAATAACAAAGCTAGAAACCATTGGTAGGTGGAGACATGATACTGCAAAGTCACTATCTGTCATAGTATAATACTGTTGGGAAGGATTGCATCTGTATGAGGTAATACACATGTGCTTGAATGCAGTTATAGATGTATGCAGACAGATTGGTTGAACAGTAAAGGCTTTCACCCATGGGTTAGGCAAAAAGGCTCATTTGTGTATATGTTATACATACACACAGGGTTCATGAAATGGAAAAGATCTTGGAGCAGATAACTTTTAGTTAGAAGTTGTGGTTAGTGTATCATTGTAAAGCAATTAAGTAAAACTGCCTTTACAATATGTTGCCTCTTTCTTCCCTACCCTTATTTTTTTGGCCATTTCTGATTTTGGCTTCATTATAGTTTTGAGGATACAGTGACTCAGTGGCTAAGACACTGAGCTTGTCGATCAGAAAGGTCGGCAGTTCGGCTGTTCGAATCCCTAGCGCCGTGTAACAGAGTGAGCTCCTGTTACTTGTCCTAGCTTCTGCCAACCTAGCAATTCGAAAGCATGTTACTTTGTTCAGTACAGAGAAATGCTAACGTTAAGTTGAATAGTAAACCCCATTAGCTTACTCTTATTTTTAAACTGCACCATTGATTGAACCTGTCTGTATTCACCTTATATTTCACTGACTCAAATTACTGGAATACACAGAAGAGTTCCACATCAGGAAATTTTTTGTGGGTTGGAGTAATACCAAGTATATCTGTAATTCCCTAGAAAAACACATCTCCATTAATTTTTAAAGTCTACCTCAGA
Organism: Thamnophis elegans; assembly: GCF_009769535.1. Taxonomy (NCBI): domain Eukaryota; kingdom Metazoa; phylum Chordata; class Lepidosauria; order Squamata; family Natricidae; genus Thamnophis; species Thamnophis elegans. The sequence goes on along the minus strand of NC_045550.1, from coordinate 29,538,121 downwards.
CAACCTCCTGCTTCCCAACAACATGACTTCCTTCTTGTAGTAAAATTGCTTATTGATACTATTCTGCTGTTAACTAATTGCAGAATATATAGGTTAGTTTTTAGAAAACTGATTTTTCATGCCCACAAGCAAAGTCTTGACAGTAGGCTCCCCTTCCTTGGTTACAGCATTGAGTGATGGTGATGATGGAGTATCCAGCACTGTTTTCCCCCCAAAAAAATCTGGTTGGAAAATTTTGAAGTGCATCTCCATATACTTCTGTGACCTTTTGTATGTTTTTCATACTCCTTAGGGCTGAAGAGATTCCTTTGAAAATCTTAGCACACAACAGCTTGGTTGGAAGATTGATTGGCAAAGAAGGAAGAAACTTGAAGAAAATTGAGCAAGATACGGGGACCAAAATCACTATTTCTCCGTGAGTACCAGTGAATGTTGCTGCCATCAGGCAAGACCAGCCTTCCCCAACCTAACACTCTGCAGGTACGTTGGACTTTTAACACCCATTCTCCCCATGCAGAACATCAAATGACTGTGTTAGCTGGGGATGATGGGAGCTGTAGTCCAGCACTTTTAGGAGACACCTGGTTGGGGAAAGCTGGACACAACTCTCCGCTGCATGGTGCACTCTAGATCCACAGCTTGCTCACCCTCCTTCTAAGCAGAACTCACACGTACTGTCTTAGCCTAGTTTAAAGAGAGACATCTACATTCCATTGAACCCAGAAACATTGTAGTTTTATAGTGCTAACGTTTAATTAAGTTGTAAATTTGCATGGCATATTCAATTCTGTTTGCCACCCAGAGTCCTTTTAGTATGTGGGTAGCTGTACAAAATTTAAATAATTCATAAACTACATCAGCTTTTAAATAAAATAAAATACATAATATGTCAGTAAAACACCACATGTGTATGTGGCTTGGAAGAATGAGTGAAACAGGAAAATATCCTTACATGAAGAAACATAACAGCACTATAATTCTATAATACTAATTTATTTATAAGGCTGAGGGCCTGCTTTCCAGCCGCCACTGTCTTCCTGCCTTTGTCTCTTCACTGTCTCTATCCATCCATCTATCCATCCATTCCACCAACCTGTCTACTTACCTCTCTGTAATGAAATAGTTAGTGCTAATTAAAATGATTGAAAATAATAAAACCAGAGTGATAATCTTTACAATGGGAAGTATTTTACAGCAGATGCATGCTAAATTATTCCCTTTCTCCAACACAAGTTATGCTACTGTTTCTAGTTTGGGAACAGTACAAAGTTCATCTAAAAAACCCAGTGATTTATTAATGCAATAAGTAGCCTAGGAACATGAGCTTGTCTTTTTGCACATAGCATTTCTCAAAATCTTCAGTTCACAAGCAACTCTACCATCCAGTGTGATTCAAAGTGTTGCAGTGAGAAATTAAAGGCCTCAAATCTCCTAGTATAAATTTAAGAACTTCATAAAATTATTGGTGGCTTGTTGATTCCAACGTCAACTCTTCCATTCACTATTGCCTTCTGCCTAAATAGGGTGCTTTTCTAATTTGTTGGATTTTACCCACCCAGCAATATAATTTAATTGCTTGGATTTTATTTAAAAAGATTCATTCTGGCAAACTTGCACTATTAACCACGTTTTAGAGCTAGCTATAAATCCTTTTTTTTTTTGTATTGAAAGGATATTCATTTGTTATTTTGTGATTGTTCAGTTTGCAGGATTTAACCATTTATAACCCTGAAAGAACCATCACTGTGAAGGGTACCATTGAGGCCTGTACCAATGCTGAAGTAGAGATAATGAACAAACTGCGGGAAGCCTATGAGAATGACGTGGTAGCAATCAATGTAAGTTCCCCTCCTGCTGTATATGTGTGGGAATTCTGGGAGTTGAAGTCCACACATCTTCAGGTAGTCCAAGGTTGAGAAACACTGGTCAAAACCAAATAATTACTAATCATATAAGAAGCCTAATAAAGACTGAGGTGAACCTGAGATGCTCCAGAACTTGCTAAATAAAATCTTCTTTCTTTCCCTGTCAGATTACATTGTTTATCCCATTTTTCTTTGTGTTTCTTTCTAGCAACAAGCCAATCTCATCCCTGGACTTAATCTCAATGCATTGGGCATCTTCTCAACAGGTTTATCCATGCTTCCCTCAGGAGCTGCAGCCCGTAGACCTGCTATTACTTCTCCCTACAACCCTTTTGCTGTAAGTAGACACACATGTCCATTTGTAGGCATAGCCAACAACATGGTTCCCAAGTTGCCAGTAGGTATACAGACCTCTGTCTTGAAGATTGCCAAGTTCCCTTCCCCATATTGGCTTTTATACATACGTATCAGGGGTGGGTTCCGGCTGCCACTACTGCTGGTTTGCTCAGGGATGCGCCCTGCACGCACGCTTGCTTGATGCTCGCTGTGCGGGCATGCGCAGTAGAACAAAAATTGTTCTGCGCAGAAGGCAAAAACAAAATGGCGGCATCTATGGCGGCAGCGAGATAACCAGTTTGGGGTGTGGCAGGCCTGCGTTACTGCCGCTTCCAGCGACCCAGGCCGCCAAGTTACTACCGGTTCAGCCGAACCAGTAGGAACCAATAGGAACCCACCTCTGATATGTACATATGTACGTATGTACATTTAAGAATCCAAAGTTTTATAAAGCAGGTTCAGTATCATCTTTGTTTCCAAGAAGAGTTCTAGGCTCCAAAAGAGCCTTGTAAGCAATCTTAGAAAATAAACATAATCAAAGAACTGAAGGCCTATCATGATTATTTTCTAAAATTGCCTACAAGGTTGCACTTCAGTGCTTTATTTGGAAGAATGCCTACCTGCCAAGTCCTTTTCTATAAGAGTCTCAAGTGCTTAGGCTCTTTGCTGATATGCTGGCCATCAGTTCTTTTTAGGAAATAAGGGTTATATAGTATTAGGCTTCCTTTCTTCTTTGGCTGTGTATAAGAACATGTTTTAATCTGTAAGGGAAATATCAGGTTTGTAATCTCCAATTGTAAATGAAGAGAAACAGCAAGTTCAGTTGCAGCAAAATGGAAGCAAGATTTTCACAGATGACAGTATGGTAGTAGACACACATTTCTCAGATTATTTTTCATATTGTGAAGGACACTTTCAAACAAGATAAAACAACATATTTATTTAGCACCTCTCTTTGAAAGCCAACTAACATTTGCCTTTTGTGGCTAAGTGTCTTTTTTAGTGGCATTTGTTTGTAGAAGAAGGGTTCTAAGATACGTTTTTGTTTTACGTGAACTTAATTTGAAAACAAAACATATAAAATCTTCCTTTATAGATCTGTGACTACATTTGGGAAAAGGTACATTCTTATTTTGTTACCAGTATATCATTCCATGCGAATGAGTATGATTTTCATTGTACATTTCTGGTTCTCATATGTTAAAGTCACTGTTCCTTTCTGAGTCTTACACTGGCCTTCAGAATATATGGAAGAAATGATCCAGTTGCTTGGTGGTAGGACTCTATATACATAGAATTCCAAGGCATCTCCTGTGAATAAGGGATGCTAGACAGATCTTGAAGAGCTACTGCTGTCCTGATCAAGTTGTGCCAGTGGTTTGATTCAGCATAAGACTGATTCATATGTTATTTAATTTTAAGATTGTACAATGGTTCACAACTATGGCAATAATAACCATAATTACATGGAGAACTCAAAACAGTGAAGCAATAAACTGGTACAAATGTACAAATTATAAAAATAAATGAATATGAGACAATAGAAGCCCTTTAATAGATCATAATAGCATATAAAATCAAAACTACATTATCTTTTGATTGGAAATAAAATAGAAAGGAGATCAGGTTCAGGTTTCTGGAGATGTTATTGAGGAAGCTCAGCTTGTTATAGAGGCCAATTTTGTAAGACACATAAAGGCTTTTGTGCAAGAACCTAGAGGAATAGTTTCTCAGGTATTTGGGGTTCAGTCCAGTATCTCTCCAAAAAACCTTTCGCATACATTTCCTGGTACTTACGCCCTTAGCTTCTGGCCTGCCCCCACTGATGTTAACTTTTTTTCCTGCCGTAGAGCCAAGCAGCATACCTTTCGGGCCTTAATGGAGCCTCGCTGACTGGCACATATCCCCATCTGCACTCCGTAAGTGCGTTACCCTCTTCTGTCTGGATGCCACCCTTTCATGCACCTTGTTTTGTATCATGCCCACCTTTTGCTTTGCAGGCTTTTAAGCTGCCGTCAAATGATTCTGCACTGTGGCAGTTTTCTAAACATTTATTCACCCAGTCCTGTTTAGAGAAAATAACTTAGCTGCCTGATAAAGCTACAAATCAGATCTTCTCTGTCCTTACATGTAGTATTCACTTTACACATTTTGCTTATAGTTCTGGAGGTACCTACACCAACTGCAACATTTTGTGTCTCAATGGGCGACTCGCCAGTCAAGATGAAGTACAGAAGTACAGAGGTCTCATAATAGTTGTTGACTATAGTTTTCTTGAGGACAATTGATAGCAAAGTGCTATTTATCATGTCTCAGAATTAGTTTTGCTACTTTGATAATGTTTTACGCATGAACATACAATACTTGTACTATTAGTACAACCCAAAGTTATCTAGTTGAATTGGTAGTGGTTCTCCAAGGTTGCGGAAAAGTTTTATGAGACCCATTTTATTAATAAGAAATTGCAGGGATTGAACCTGGGTTTTTCTGTATGTTATATTATGCACACTCCTGCTTGTTTATGTAGTGTCTTGGTGCCTTCTCAGACAGAAACTTCACCAAGTTTAAGTGATTTAAGTGCTGTACTACAGAGAAAAACAGCTCAAGAAGAGATAAACCTCTCTGCTCTGCAAAACAAAGGGAAGAAAAAATGGCAGAGGTCAATGTGTACTGACTGACTGTAATAATGAATATGTGACTGAGAAGACACCACTAAGGTTGTAAATAAAGGCATGGTTGCAAAGTCATTTTTTCATTACTATTGTCACTTTGAATGGTTGCTGCTTGAGGCAGTAGCTAAATGAGGTTTATCTGTACTAAAAATTACTGATCTTCCTTCTTGTTCATCTTGTTCTTCTATCTCCTGTCCTATAGAAGTTAATATAGTGTTCTTAATATGGTACAAGATGATGATGGTCAGTAATATACAATGTGAATTGGATACCATTTAATAAAATACTTCCCTGTTATATTTTATTAATAAGTAGGATCGTAAAAAAGAGTTTAATGCATATTTATACATGAAATTATTGTTCTAATTTGTGTATATCTATGTAGAAAATATTTATTTTCTAGGTGTAGAACCTTTTATAGTAGCCATCAAAGAGTCATTAGGGTATCTTGAGAGTCTGCTTCTTCCAATGTCTTATGTGCTGTGGGATTACCAATTGAATGAGATATAAAGGAATACAGGAACCATGTTATAATCTTTTATCTTCCCCACAATTTCGTAATTTTCTTCAGGATGAAGTAAGGCTGAAGCGCAACTAAACATTTGCTTTTTTCCAGTAGTAAATGACATTAACAAGCTGGCTTTTCTTCCTCTTTTTCTCTGTTCCTGCATGCAAATCATTTCAACTGTACAAGATAACCCAACTTGGGAGGCAAAAATCATTCTCAACTCCTTGTCTTCTCCCAAGGTACATGATGTCTTATTTTGTTATTCACAGTTGCCAGAGCAAGAAGTGGTGAATTTGTTCATCCCAACACAGGCAGTAGGTGCCATTATTGGAAAAAAGGGCCAACACATTAAGCAGCTAGCAAGATTTGCAGGTGCTTCAATCAAGGTAAAATGTGTGATTGTACCAGTGACGTGCAGGCAGGGGAGGCAGGGGAAGCAGAGCCTCACCATTGTCATCATGAAAAGAAAAAAAATGTAAAAGGAAAAAGGCTGAGGTAGTTGCTGCCAGAGTCACAGTGGATGACTCTGCTTAGTGCTTAACAGTTTAAAAAAGCCTCTTAAAAAGTGCCCTCTACAGAAGGAAGCGGGAGAACCACATGTCTCAGCTAGTCTGACTTTATGATCACTCGAGCAGAGTTAAGCAAGGGTTAAAAGCCAAAACACTCCTTATGTAGATGAGGCAGGTGGTTCTCTCGCGTCCTCCTGTAGAGGGCGTTTTTTTTAGAGGCTTTTTTAAACAGTTAAGCAGAGTCATCCATTGGGGACTCTGGCAGCAGCTAATCCAGCCTGACTTTAGCAGCTCTTGCCTTTTTCTTTTTACATTTTTACATTTTCATCATGGCAGAGCAGAGTTGAAATCCTCTGTGACACAGCTGGAAAAGATATGTGGGTCGGAGGGAGGGGGAGGAATTCAAAATTAATGTAATTTGTAAGTTAATTGTATTATTGTAAGTAATTGTTTGTGTGTGTGTGTGTGTGTGTGTGTGCACGTTACCTTCTGCTGGTGCGCGGGCTGGCACTTATTTTTTATGTCGGACATAGCGGCCGGCATGGCTTTTGGACATAGCAGCAGGCCAGAGCTTTTGGACATAGCGGCAGGGTGGCTTTTGCTTCTAGCGCCGGGGCGGCAGGGCAGCTTTGGTTCCATCCAGCATTGATTCTTTGAAGCTTTCCATAGGTCCTCTCTGCTTCCGTTGCTCTAAGGAAGTTTTTCCTCTATGGTGGACACGGCGCCGGGGCTTTTGGACATCCAAAAGCCCCGGTGCTGTGTCTGCCATTAGAGGCAGGACGTGTCCCACCTCTATGGCGGACATAGTGCCGGAGCAGCCAAATGTTTCAGAAAGCCCCGCCGCAGCTTCCCAAAAGCCCAGTCGAAGCCCCGCCGCGGCTTCCCAAAAGCCCCACCGAAGCCCCGCCACGGCTTCCCAAAAGCCCCGCCGCTGTGTCCAACAGCGGTGGGGCTTTGGTGTGGCTTTCTGAAAGCACCAGCGCGGCTTTCCGAAAGCCCTGCCGAAGCTGCGGCGTGCAGATTTCTGACAGCCCCCCCCCCCCCCAAAGCCCCAGCGGGACTTTCAGAAAGCCCTGCCGAAGCTGCGGCGTGGCTTTCCGAAAGCCCCACAGAAGCCCCAGCGCTGTCGGACACAGCGGCGGAGCTTCTGTGGGGCTTTCCGAAAGCTGCGCCAAAGCCCCGGCGCTGTGTCCGACATAGGGCGGCTTTTGCCCGCTTGCCTCACCAGCCATAAACCTCACCGCACGTCACTGGATTGTACCATCACCCTCTCTTTATCTATTGCTATGTTTTGTTTTGTTTTTCCATCACATAAACCGAAGTCTTATACTGAACTTTGATCAGAAAATGAGGGTGTTGGACTAGGATTGGGGTTCAAATCCACTGTCAGCCAAGAAGATTAATCATTTTCTCTCAGCCTAATTTACACTACAGGGTTATTTTTGTGAGGATAAAATGAAGGAAGATCCTGTGTAAGCTGTCTTCAGCTCTGAAGATAAGCAGGATATAAACTAAAAAAGTAAAGAAAAATAATTAACCAAGAGTAAGGAATTTATTGACCTTCAAATAATGAAGAACTAGCAACTCCAGCATGCATGATCAAGTAGTAAAGGGACACTGGGAGTTCCAAAAAGCCAGTTCATACAGATTCATAAAGAGCTGGGCAATCTTTGGGAAACAAGGACTACATGAGATTCTGGGGCTACATGTATGTACCTGCAAGAACATTTCTGTAAGAATTTAATATATATGTGCTCAGTTACATGAAAATATATTACATTGAAAACCTAACCAGTCCAGGATTCACTGTCATGATACTCTACTCTCAAAAACTTTCCTGCAAACATTTGTTTCTCGCTGTAACCAACAAGATAAGAAACATTTCTTTTAGCAATGCAACTTTCTTTAAGTGAAGCAGTAAGTCTACTGAGACCGTTAAAAAAACTATTTTTCCACTGTATGTATGTGTATCTATTTCTACAAACCCTATGTCTACTTAAGAGTTAACTGACGTTAATTACATGGCTGCCAACCTGATAGAACTGGTGAGGCTTAATCACTAGTTCAACCTTCTCCTAGGTCTACTGTCTAAGAAAACTAAGTCATTTTCTGCACCTCTCTGCCTCTTTGTGTCTTTGGGCATTCTTCTAACAGATTGGTTGCCATTTTCTTTCTTTCAAGACTGCTAAGAAAGCAGGGGAGACTTACTTCACATATAACTCACTTATTTTTCCTCCTTTGCATGCCTTCTAATGTCAGTAGACTACTTAGGATAGTGAGCTATTGTAGTGAAAGACATACCGTATTTTTCGGAGTATAAGATGCACCGGAATATAAGATGCACCAAGGTTTTGAAGATGCAAATTAAAAAATCAGGTAGGTAGATAGGGGAGAGGGAGAGGGAGAGGGAGAGAGAGAGAGAGAGAGAGAGAGAGAGAGAGAGAGAGAGAGAGAGAGAAGGGAGGTAGGTAGAGGGAGAAATACAGTAGGTAGGTAGGGAGAAAGAGTAGGTAGGTAGGTAGGTAGGTAGATGTTTCCAGGTGTATTTATCCATGTGCTGGAGAAGGAAATCGCTAACAACCTGCAGCATCTGTTTCTGCTGGCACAGCACTTGATCAATGTAATTCTCATCAACCACTCTTACTAAAAGAGCTTTCCGAAAAAAAAAGTTTTTGCACTCCGCAAACCTCCCCAAAACAGCCCGTTTTTCCCAAAAATGGGCCCATTTTTTTCAAATAAAAGGCATGAATAGCCTGGGGGGGTGTTGTAGAGTGCTCCTGAGAGGGTGGGGGGCAAAAACGAACAATAAACAGCCTGTTTTCCAGGAAAACAGACTCGTTTTTCACCAAAAAAATTGTATCCATGGCCCTATGGAGGCTTATAGAGTGCTGCTGGGGACTGGGGGGGGGAGGCCCATTTTTTACTTATTTCTGCCCTCCCCAATCCTCAGAAGCACTCTGGAAGCCTCCATAAGGGTATGCACGGCCATTTTTGTGAAGGGGGCAGGGCTTCGGGAGGCAAAAAAATGCTGTATTCCATGAATAAGAGACACCCAGATTTTCAGCCTCTTTTTTGAGGAAAAAAGGTGCGTCTTATACTCTGAAAAATATGGTAATTTTCTCACCCAATAATTAACAAAACAGCACCTTCCAAAATCCTTTTATTGGGCTCCCATATATAGTAAACGTATTATTCTGAGAAGGCTTTCCCCCCCAAAATTAATAGTGCTCCTAGGGAGAATAGCTGACTGAACAAATGTTAGCTAATATTGAATGTAATCCACAGGTTAGTTATCCTTTTATACCTTATTGACACCAAACCATAAAACCATTCTTTTCATTCATTTTATGAATTGCAGTTGGTTCCATTATTACACTAATGTAAATTACTGACCACTGCAAACAACAATGTACCAGTGAAAAAGAAGAAATATTTGTGGGGAAAGAGAATTCCTTTCTGGATAAATAACTGCAGATCTTAGCTATGGACATCTCTTTAGAAGGCAATTGTTTTCTCCCAGCCTTCAAATACTGTAGACCAGTGGTTCCCAAACTTGGCAACTTTAAGACTTGTGGACTTCAACTCCCAGAATTCTCCAGCCAGCAGTAGTCTTAAAGTTGCCAAGTTTGGGAACCACTGCTGTAGACTGATATAGAAAAGACGACTGGATGAGTATACAGAAAAGCAGTGTATTTGAGAAATGATTCATTATCATTATCATATCAAATGACTGACTCAAGTAACTTCTGGGACTGTCTGATGAGTCGGCCTGACTCGTCCTACATTACGTGAGCAAAGCAGGTTTGGGTAAAGTTTCACCAATCAGAGTAATGTGAATGAATCCCATGAATTAGACTTATGATACACCAAAATTACTGCTGAACCTATTTGAATACATTTTATGTAGAACAAATGCTAATTTAATACTTTAATACTTAATACTTAATTTTTTTTTCATATGGTTTTCACTCTGAAGCTCATTCCTGTGGTAAAAATTGAGAAATGAGACATTTTCCTCAAGAAAAAAATTGGATACTTTGCTGAGCTTCATCAGGATGTTCTGATAGCAATAGCAATAGCAATAGCAGTAGACTTATATACCGCTTCATAGGCCTTTCAGGCCTCTCTAAGCGGTTTACAGAGAGTCAGCATATTGCCCCCAACAATCTGGGTCCTCATTTTACCCACCTCGGAAGGATGGAAGGCTGAGTCAACCCTGAGCCGGTGAGATTTGAACCGCTGACCTGCTGATCTAGCAGTAGCCTGCAGTGCTGCATTTAACCACTGTGCCACCTTGGCTCAGTGGTTTTGCTGATGTGTTTTGCTTTTTACAAAATGGTCTCTGTCGTATTTCTTTGTTCTCTCACACTCATCTTCAACTAGTATTCAGATGTAATTATTACATATTATAATAATTATTCTATACTATATTATTACAAGATTATGATTCCCACAATCTCCCATGGGGTAATGGCTAAGAACTTCATTGCTGTGCAAAATATAGTAACTGTTGGGAAAAGATATCTTAGGTTAATTGCAGCAATGTTTTACCACCAGTGAAAGAAGAGTTTCTTTTCTCCCTCATTTTGAGCAAGAGGCTCCATCTTTGAAGGAAAGATTCCAGAAATTGTTATTGGTCACTCTAAGAAACAGAATAGAATCTCTATTGTTAAAAATGAAGAACAGTTTTTCAGTTGCACCCCTTTGTAGTTGAAATTGCTACTCAAAATCAAACACAATAAAAATTGCTTTAAAAACTAGATACAATAAAGAAGTCAGAGATGAATACAAGAACCAATCTAGATTTTCAGTAAGAGTCATATGTTTTCAGTGTAATGGAATCCACAGCTGTGTCCTTTGAACTACAGAGCTGCTCATTAGTTTTTGTATTACATCGAGAAGCATTGATCAAAAACTGAGGGAAAAATAAATTTGTTACATACCTTGTTGTGTTCCTTGTAACTTGCAGATTGCACCAGCTGAGAGTCCAGATGCCAGTGAGAGGATGGTTATAATTACAGGGGCCCCAGAAGCACAATTCAAGGTCAGTATGAATAAGCTTTTATCATGAAAAGCAAAACATTTGCCTGCTTCTTTATTCCAGCTACTGAAATGATGTGGGTAGCAGCTGTTCAAGGGGACAGATACGCTGGCAGATCAAGCAACCTAACGTTTTTACTGCTGCTTACCCCATTGTTACATGGATATGGACTCAAGCAATCCTCACAGCCATAGCTTGGAACATCATCACAATAGTATCCAGTCACTTTTTTCAGTGCCATTGTAACTTTGAACTGTCACTAAAGGAATTGTTGTAAATCGAGGATTACCTGTAGTTTTATATATATAGTATTTCATATGTACCCACTTAAAAGTAAATCTCCACGTGTTTAGTGAGACTATTCCAGGTACATGTGCATCGGGTAATAACCTCAATCTCATAATGCTAGAAAGAGTTCTTTTTTGCTGCTGTTAGGACAGATTTGTGGCCAACGCCTTTTTGAAACTTTATAAGGGCATGTAATTTCACTACCATTTAAGTCCCAAATTAGGACAAATCATGCTTTAAATACTAGACTTACAAACTATCTGATGGGATTATAAGTTTTCTAACTGATAAAGAGAGAATAGCTGGTCTGTGTCCTTTAAAAAAATATGACTGGCTTTTCTAAATAAAATTGGTTTTTAGGAACAACCGCCATCCTTGTTCCTTTGCTAAATTTGGTATTGCACACAGGCTGGGCGAATGCTCAACACAGCACCCAATACTGATGTCATATTGGATAGGTTAAGTAATTTCAAGCTCTTTATCAACCACCACTCAAAAATTCTTTTCTTGTGAAACACCAAAATAGATTCTTTGTATCATGAATTTATATATTATAAATTAAATTTCATCTTTTTTCTCAAAGCTTTTTCTCGCTGGTTGATGAATAATAAAGAGACTCCATTGACCTAATTTCTACCTTAGGCCCAAGGACGGATATTTGGAAAACTGAAAGAAGAAAACTTTTTCAATCCAAAAGAGGAAGTGAAGCTTGAAGCTCACATCAAGGTGCCTTCTTCTGCAGCAGGTCGAGTGATAGGAAAAGGTGGCAAAACGGTAAGTGGGATAAATCTTACATTGAAGGATGGAAGTGAATGATTAGTGAATAAAATACCGTACGTAGTATAACTCTGAAATAAGAAAGTAGTTTAAAGCAAAAATTGATGTTTGTTTGATATCAAAAGCAAATGAGAGCATCTTCGCTTTATGTTAGTTTGATGATAAACCACATTAGAACTTTTTTCCTGTATACTTGCTGTTACAGGTGAATGAACTACAGAATTTAACTAGTGCAGAAGTAATTGTACCACGTGACCAAACTCCTGATGAAAACGAGGAAGTTGTTGTCAAAATAATTGGTCACTTCTTTGCCAGTCAGGTATAGTAGTACTGTAAAACAATTTGTTCAGTAAGTAGCTAAAATCAATCTTGAAACTGTTATTTGAATGATATGGAAATGCATGTTCCTTCCCGGTTTAGGTGTAGGCAATCAGAATGGTGGAAGCAGTCATGCCCATCTTCATCAATATCTTCTACCCCACTCCTGAAAATGCTACAGAGAGACACTTTTGTTAATGGCAATTGGCTATTTTCTTTGAGGACAAAGAACCAAAAGAGTAAAAAAACCAAATCTCGTTTGCAGCAACACCATTTGCTATATCTCTCCGTGCATTCCTGTGAGCCAACTTTGCTTACAGCATGGGTCACACAATTCTTCATACCTTGCTTTTTGTTCTGTATTTGTTTCCCCGAAGTATATACATATTCTCATTTTTTAAAATAAATCCCATAATACTATGCAAATACTTATGGATGCTTTAGGTTGGTGTTTAGGGAAAACAAATTCTCCAGGAAATAATTGTGATTTTCTGCTAAAGTAATGTTTAAATTCTAAACTAAAGAGCAGGGAAAATCAGGCAACATTCCTAAATGTCACAATATCAGTGTTTTGCTAACACAAGGCATAGTGGGTTTCTCCATACTGAAGAGGATTAATATACACATCCTAATCAATAGAGACAGCTTTCCAATTTTCTCCTTTTTGAAACCAACAAGTACTCTGTCTTTCTCCCTATTATAGACTGCTCAGCGCAAGATCAGGGAAATTGTCCAGCAAGTGAAACAGCAGGAACAGAAACATCCACAAGGCACCCCGGCCTCGCAGCGCAGCAAATGAGTCTGCAGGGTGCTGGCCAGCAACAACTGATGAATGTAGCCCTTCCAACACATGATAGAATCACCGGACCAGGGAGCAAACCAAAGACTATCTGACGGCATCCAAGTCTGCCCAAGAGGCTGGGGCTCTACAGAGGACATCCAGTACCCAGGGAGTGGGAAGGGATGGGCTTCAGCCAGCAGGAACTGCCTCTCTCACCCCATAGTCTCATGGAGTCTCTCTAACAGTACAACGCTATCCCTTTAGTTGGACTAACATAGGCAGAAATTTTGCAAAAATTGTCTGTACATGTATGTACATACTAGGAAAGCATTTTTTTTTTTACACAGTGCATGAGCTGCTGCACCAGATAGCATTAATATATTTTAGAATTAATCTAGCTAACTAACTCCAGTCTTTAATTTTTTAACAATTAAATTTTTTTTTTTAGAAAAAGCCAGCTTTTCTAGACTAAAATTAAAAGGCTAGTCCGTTATGGATTACTTTAACAGAAAGTAGGATGGGGATGTAGGATAGCCAGAACAAAATTGAACGAGACTCAAAGGTGAACAATACTTTGAAGGACTTCAGGATGATTAATGGTAGCAGCACATCATCATAGATTGCCTGTTAAGTGCCAACAGAAGGGATACCGTCTTGTTAGCAGAGGAATCTCTATGCATTTCTTTCTCCAGCTCATGTGATCTTCTCTTTGCTTCACAGATCTCAAACTGGTTTTTGCATACAGTCTCTCATTTTGTACCAGGGTGCAATCCTCCAAGTACATGCACATGTGTACGTGTGTATATATATATATATGTATACACACATACACAGTGTATGTGTGTATGTGTTGTATATATACATAGACACACACAAAATGCCAAGCTTTATATCAGTTTCCTGAAAGGGTGGGGGAGGGGAAAACTTTGACCCTGCTTACAGGAAAACAGAGCACACTTGGTACTTTTGCATGCAGAATGCTGCCACCTATACTTTGGGAAATGGATTTTTAAAATGGGATTAACAAGAGGGTGTTGGCCCAGGGCATGAAAATTGCAACTTTTTTCAAAAAAAAAAAAAGAAACAAACTACCTCAGGTGTTTTCATACCTCAGCACCTTGCTCTTGTGTGTCCCTTTTTGAGATTTTGTATGCCTTGTAAAACTGAGAGTTGGAGCATTTTTTTATTTTTTTAATAAAACTGAGTTGGAAATAAATTTAGACAAAAGACAGCTGCCAGGTGGAAGAAAACATCATTCTGTATGATGATTATTCTGTATTATTCTTCTGCTAGATGTGAGTCAATAACCTTCAAACATAGTAATAATAAAAAAAATAGACGTGCAAGAGACACTGGAGCAGAACTCCTGAGTTTGACAGGTTAAACACACTATTAAGAGTTTTTCTGTGCTAACAGATGGATGTTATGCTGGTTCTGTGAACATGCCATTGTACCATTAGATTGAAACACCAGTTTTCTCTACTTTAAAAGAGTGTTCTGTGGAAAAGCAAACAAAAAAACCAAAATACATCCAGCTAACAAGACCTGACCTCTGTAGTTTTATTTAACTACAAAGTTGGAAAACAGATGGGGTGCAAACCTTCTTCTCTCTAATCTCTATCTTCCTTTGCTTTTAATTAGAGGGCCTTTTGTGGTCTTGTGAGGTCAGTGGGTGGAACAGAAACAAAGATGTGTTTTGTACAAGTACCTGGTGCAGATTCATTTAAATTGCAGTGGCAACATCAAATTGGATGTTTCAGCCATGAAGCCAGCATATCAGTGCAACAATCCAGTTTAAAGCATCCCTCCCAATTTATGATGTCCAGCCATTGTTTGAAGGCATACACTGAAAGGGAGGGGCTTTTTAACTAAGATACCACTACTACGGACTTCAAAAACACGTTTCATCTGCATTTTCAGGAGACATTTAACAAAGCCTTTTACAAGCAAAATGAAAGACATAGGACTAAACCAAGATGATCTGAAAACTTAAAACATTTTGTGTGAGTGTGTATCTGGCTTATTTACTGTGATAGGAAAAAATATTTTCTAAGATAAAAGTTTTCAGAGAGCTAATGCCTTACACCAGAGGTTCTCAATAATTGATCAGGACACTTGGAGATCGTAGCCAATTTAGGTCATAGTTGCTTTTAAAATCTGATCAGGCTTGCGAAAACAAAGTCGGAGCATTATCAAAAATTACCTCAGCCTTTGTGAAGCTACAAGTGGGCAGCTGCAGTACAAAGTTGGAGAACTCCTTGATATATAGAATAAAATATAATCATTGAAAGCAAGAAATGAAGTTTTTCTGCCCAACTGTCACAGTGAAATTACAGTGAAATCATCTATTTTATTCATGGATGATTACATTTGTTCATTATTTTAGTGGGTTATGGGTTAGGAAGTGTTTGAGAGTTTGGAAAGTTTGAGAACCTGTTTTAATGAATTAACTGGACATTTTGAAAGATACTTGTTTTCCTTTGTAGAACTTAATTTGGTTCTATAGGGAGCCTCTTACAAACAAAGCAGAGCCAAAGGTTAACATTTCTCCATTGATTCATCCCCAAATCACGTTATTCTGGGTTCAAGAAAGACCTTCACACATTAACAGAGGGCATATTCTCTCAATAGAGTCTCCAACTCATTGCCTGTCTGCCTCCTGCTACTGAGGCAACCTGAAGGCTACCTATGCATTCTGTCCTGTAAGGGCCACCTGAGAGGAGACGACAACTTGCTGGGCTCCAATTGTATTGCTGCAGGACTGTCCGTCCTATCTGACCACAGGGCTCCTTAACCCTTTATGCTTTCATTGAAAAGACTCTTAGAAACCTCAGGTCTTAGAAATAATGGTCTCATGAAGGCCTTCAATACTCCAAATTCTATTCTGGCCCTTTCCTCCATTTAATTCTCCTGTATTTAATTCAGTTTTCTTGCTTGAAACTGCCCAGTTTAGAGCAGAAAGGAGATTCAAGCTAGTACTCAAAGCCAGAAACACCCATTTACACAACAATTTGCAGAATTCTGACTTCTGATATGCAAAGACTTTAGGCTGCATGGGTCTTAACTTCTGCTTCCTCACTCCCAACAAAACTAGCCACCTCACCTAAGCTACATCTTTGCTGGGTAGTCAGTGACTCCTCAGAAGACAAGCAGCCAAAGGATGATCATGGATTTGGACGAGCAACAATAGAGCAATTCCTGCCTCAAGGTGACACACCTTCCCTCTGCCACAAATGCTCACAGGTTACAAATGGAAATACTTTTACTGTAGAGAATGCAAGGAGGAGGGAAGAAGAGGCCTTTATCCTGTCCAGAAGGGACACTGAATCAACAAGAAACAGGCAGCGGAGAATGAAAAATGACTCTTCCCTGCTCTTCTGCAGCTGTAGGGGCTAACTGCTCTCTACATTAGGGCAGGTATTTTGACCTTGATCCCGAGACATGGTAAAAGGGTTACAGTGGTGACAATGACGACAGTATACTTTCTTCCCATTGAATAGTCTGAATGAGCCCTTTCACAGTAAATGGCAGTATTTACTGTTAAATTTCTCCTTGTTTGGGAGAACAGCTTTTAAACCAGGAGTCTCCAACCTTGGCAACTTTAAGATTTGTGGGCCTCAACTCCCAGAATTGTGGGAGTTGAGATCCACAAGTCTTAAAGTTTCCAAAGTTGAAGACCCCTGGTTTAAACTATGCTTACTAGAAATGCAATCAAATTATTCTCAAACACCTAGACTGAATATGTAAAACTGATAGTTAAGCTATATTGGAAGAGCTGGCACAATTCAGCACTAATCAGCCACTGCTAATCACTCCAGTAGAATATTTCTAGAGAGGATAGTTTTTTTTAAATGAAATGTTGAATATATCTTTACCAAGGTCCCACAAACCATCACAGTTCCATTCCTGATGTATTCTACAGTAAAAGACTTAATTCTGCCCAGGACACACATTTACTTTATAATAAAATTACTTCCTGTGAACATATCTTCATTGTCATCTCTGTTTAACAGAAGTCAGGACTTCATTATTAACCTCATTTGCTGATTGTCTACTATAGTGTATAATAAGGAAGTGAGGTGAAATACCATGCATACCAACATACAACAGTTCATTTAGTGACCATTTGAAGTTACAATGGTACTGAAAAAAGTGACATGACAGTTTTTCACTTATGATCATTGCAGTATCCCCATGGTCATGTGATTTACATTTGGATGCTTGACAATGGATTCATATTTATGATGGCTGCAGTGTCCTGGGGTCATGAGACGCATCTTTTGTGAACTTCTGATAAGCCAAGCCAATGGGGAAACCAGATTCACTTAACAATCGTGTTACTAGTTTAACAACTGCAGTGATTCACTTAACAAATATGGCAAGAAAAGTCATAAAATGGGTCAAAGCAAATTTTTCACTTAGCAACACAAATTCTGGGCTCAATTGTGGTCGTAGATTGAGGACTACCTGTACTTTCCAAAGCAATGGAAAGCAGCAATAAGTATGGTTTGTTACTTTACAAAAAGGTTGTTGTGATTAGGCTTTGAAAGCAATATATAACGGGCCTGCAATTATTTGTTATAGCATAATTCCATGATAAGCTGTTAAAAGAAAGCTTCCTTTATGTGACATGAGAACGTGGTTTTTTCTGTGCCTCGGCTCTAAAGTGAGTAGCCTAACATTGTGCACAATCTTAACATTTAGCCTAAAAACCTTGAAGGAATGAAGGAATTAAGATTGTCATTGTGAAAAAGAAAAACATTAATCTTGCTATTCCTCACCCATATTACATAGCAGCATATAATAATAGTTGAAAAACTTATTTCAGTTCTAAACAGAAAAGGCAATGAAAGTTGTATCATTTTTACTAGATGTTTATTTCCATTTTAGTTAACCTAACTTAAAATTCCAACACATATCCAATACAAGAATGCAAATAAATAGTCTCATACAACATTTTAATTTTTAAATAAAGAACAATTCCCACCTAGGGTTTTTACAATGGATTTGTTACAAATCAAACAGAATTTTCCATTTTTCAGCATCACTAAGATCCAGTTATATGAAAATATAAACTCAGGAACATACTATGAGTAAGCACACTCCTTTCACTGCCTGTAAAATACAGTTGTAGATTCCAGACTAAATGCCCCAACAGAAATATACAATAAAACTTCAAAAATAAAGCTCAAAAAGCATGCTTTTTGCTTATAATCAAAGGGCAAGTCCAAATTGTATTTTGATTTGAGTAGATTAGTTAAAATTAATGGGACAAATCACCTACAATTACAATTGCATTACTTATAAGCCATATAAGTTTGAATCCAATCAGCATTGAAACCATAGACAATCTGGCATTCTTTGGAAAATTGCAATATATTTCTTTTTCATGCCACATAGGTCATATACATCCCCAAACTACTTAAAATACTCTGCCAAATTCCTGCCTGCTGCCATATTTTTTTCTCCTTGGAAGGAAAGCTTCAAGGAAAAGCTTCTATTATTCTTCTGGATAACTCGCATCTCTAGAAATGGAGCATAGCCAATAGAGTATTTTGAACCTTTGCCTTTAAATGGGTGCAAGTCAATTGTATAACTGGATGGTGTTTTATGCACATGAACCATAACAGCGGTCTGGCATCATAGCAACCGCTGATGAAGAATCTCCCATGCCATTTTTTTCCGATAATAAGGCATGTGAAACTGCAAAAAAGAAACTCTGTTAACATAATTGAATACTTCCATGTAGCAAGTGTGCTGTCCATTTCATTTTTACTTTCCTTAATAACAAATGCGTACATGCATATAAAAGCCAAAATAAAATAAACATTAAAAATGAGAATCACTAGCCCAGGATCTAGAGTACAAAAGACAGAGAATAGCTGTTTGACATAAAACCAGTAAAGCTCCAAGTCTATAATTTGTTGTGTCTAAATTGCTAAGTATCTAGAAGAAATTATTTGCCTGTTAAAATATGGGCACTAAGCAAGGCTCCTTTGGAGAGTGCATTCACAGAAGGCATAACCCAGCTTAGAAATCCCTCCCTGATGTCCATTCACTCTAGTTCAGCGATGGCTAACCTTTTCGGCACCGAGTGCCCAAACCAGGATGTGTGCCGGAGCATCAGAAACCCAAAGAGAAGCTGGTTGGTGCACATGCATGTACTGGTCACCTAGTTTTTAGGTTTCCATGCGTGCCATAGGTTTGCCATCAGGGCTCTAGATAGACATTAGGAAGAGTCATTTCGATATTGGCCTCAAGTCAATATGTAAACGTCAAAGCCATATTTGCATAGCCTGGAAAAGACTGGAAGCCAGGGCAACCATTAAGATACTGGCATCTCATGATTGTATCTATCAATACCGGTTCAAAAAAAGTCCCTCTATTCTAGCCTCTGAAGATCCCAAACTCTTTTCAGGAGGTACCCTTACATACAACATATTACCATCATCCAACCAGAAAATGGGTTTGTTCCCTCTATCCAGATATGGGCTGCAACAGGTATATTAACCAAAACTGGAGTTTCAAATCACTGAGGCAACTTGTGCCTTCAGTGATAACATAGAATCCAGGAATAATCCAAGCTGCACATTTGAATTTTGGAGGAAATCTAACTTCTCCCACTGCCAGAACAGATTAACCGCCATTCAACTAGGCAAAGTTAAATTAAGCTTTAGTTTTTAGCCCTCATGTAACCTGTTAACTTGCTCAATAAAGGCCACCTACTGCCCACTCAGATTAAATAAAACAGATATCAATTACATACCAATAACATGACCAGCAGCATAGTGTTTAGTAGGTATTTGCCAATATGAACACATTACATTTGTGCTCTTGGACTTTCACTGGTTTCCAAATAATTCTTGTATGCCATTCAAAGTGCTCATTTTACCTTTAGAGCCTTACAAAGTTTGGTACTGAATTCTCTCAAGGGCATTCTCCACTCAATTTCAACTTGCTGACTACAAAGCTCCCAAGCAAATCTATTAGTGGTCCCTCTTCTCTCAGAGACTAGGAGGCCACTGTTTTTATGTGGTGCTGCTGAATGCTATGGAATAGTCTGCTATCTGAAATCTGATCAGTTTCCACTTTGTTAGGCTTCCGGGAATTATTAAAAACAACACTTTTTAAGACTTACAGATGTGGCCTACTATTTTTACTGCTTTTTAATTGCCCGTTTTATAATTTTATTCATGTTTTAATTACTCATTATGTAAAATCATTTACACTATACATATTTTATTAAGATTGTAAGTCAGTAAAAGTTCCATGATGGCAACAGATTTTTTTTTTTTAAACTAAACACTGATTCAGGATATTATGTTTACTGGTATCAAAAATGAGCCAATTAGGTGGTATTTGCCATCTCCTTCTTACATAAGGGAAGCCAAAATAGTTTCTGTCTAACGTCTAATCCTAAAATCAATCCAGACAATCAGTTTCATCTAAAACGTCTTGAAAGTAATTAACAATTCCAAGCTTGAGCATCTTATTCAATGGGATAATAATAATCAGCCTACTGTTTCCACCACAGCACTAATAACAAATAAATACCTATCTCAAGAGATAGAGCAGCATGAAAATTGTTTTCTAAAGTATTTCAACTCACCTGGGTAAATGCAATGGGTTTATCCCTAGAGACAAAGTCTGCAAATTTGCAAGTAAACATTCCACAATCACTGCCATTTAACTGCTGCGGAATTTCCTAAGATTGAGAAAAGGGAATATACAGGAAAGCCTATTAACTTTTTCTTGTTTTATTTAAATTACAGATCACTGAAACCCGAGGTTATAATACATCAATTCTATAGCAACTAAACAGGCATCTAAATTGATAGCTCATTTTCAGAAAATTTAAATAACAATCAGTACTTTAAGGAACAGGAAATTCCTAAAGATGCACAATCTAAAATATGCTTATTTATTCATTCAAATTTACAGGTCACCTACATCATGAAAAAGCAACTTTGGGAGTTATACAATAAACTTTAAAAAAATTAATATATAAAAACAATTATTATTAAAAAGATGAAAAAATCAAGTCTAAAAGAATAACAGATGTTAATAACCATGGAATCACTTCAATATCTCATTGGTCTCCTGGAATGGTCTCCGGGTGATGGCATAACCAGATTTTGAGGGACTTCTAGAAAATCAACAGGGATAGAGCCAGCTCATTTCAGGGGAAGGGGAATTTCCATAAAGCAAGTGGCACTCGCCAAATGGAGCTCCCATACAGGGCCCATAAGCAGGCCTCTTCTGCTGAATCTGGGGGATATTCAGGGAGAGATAAGATAACCCAACCCATGCTAAATAGGGCTTTAAAAGTCAAAACCAGCACCTTTAATTGGACCCAGAAAGGAATTGGTAACTAATGCAGCACATGGAGCAGAGGTGTAACCTGTACTGCTCTAGAAATACACATAACCGCCCCACATTGCTACATATTGCACCAAGATAGCCCCATGAAGACGGCATTACAGTAATCCAATTGGGAGATGGACTAGCACATGAGTGATCGTGAGTAGAGCCTCCGATCTTGGAACTGGTGTAAATAGCACACAATATGAAGTTGTACAAAGGCTTTCTGTCAGGTCTGAAAAACCACATCCGCACCTGAAAGTTCAGATTATTATTATTTTTTTTTGCTACAAGCCTATCTACAAGAATCTTTTCAACAGTCAGCATCTGGTTAGAGTTAGATAAGGATCAATGGTATTTGAGGGGCGTTAGTTCACTTGTGGTTATGTAACAACCAGTGGTGGATTCCAGATTCTGTTCCAACCGTACCGCCCTGGCATCACCCACATGGATGTGCACAGTGCGCGCGCATCATACGTGCCTGCAACGCTTCCGCAAGCTTCTGCAACGCTCCAGCTGCTCGGCAGAGCGTCGTGCAGGTGCCATATGCACCATGCGCATGCGCGGAAACGCCAAAGGCTTAAAGCACAGGTAAGGAGCTCGGGCGGGTGGGTGGGCCCTCCGGAGCACCGTACCAGAATGGTACCCAGTGCTCCGGGCAGGCTCCAGTACGCCTGTACTGGGGCATACCGCCTGCAACCCACCACTGGTAACAACTCTAAGCTGATCCTCTTTTAATTCCTCCCCCTGGCTCTGCCAGTCCGTCTCCTACACATTTTGTTCCCATGACTGACACCTGTTCTTCAAGCATGATTCCCGAATCCAGGAAGACTATGAGATTATACATGGGATCTCTTTTGGACAATGCAATCCCATCCAGCAGCAAAAATAGAATAAACCTGGAACTGACAAGTCCCCAAATCCCAAGCCACTTAAGTCTTTCCAGAGTTTAGCTGAAGTCTGTTTTCCCCAATCCAGATTCTCATAGCCTCCAGGCAACGAGATAAAATGTGCACAGCAACACTTAATTTGTCAGAGGCTGAGATGAATAATTGGGAATCCTCAGGGTACTGATGACACCTCACCCTATGGTGACAGATGAGCTCACCCAGCCACTTCCTATAGATGTTGATGGACAGAGCATCAAACCCTGAAACACCTGACACAGTGTGAGCCGAAGGTGGGATCTCTCCCCTCCTCCGGCATCATCAATGACTGGAATAAAACTTGATGTTTTAGAAACTTTCACCTAATACAAGATATTTTATTTTTAATAAACAAACAAGCATAGGTTTAGGCTAGAGATTCAGGAACAACACACATATCCCTTTAAATAGGACTTCACTGCATCTATATTTTACACTTACATCACGTCTAGATATAATAATCCTAGTTAAGTATCTGTGATTTAGTAAATCAGACCAGAACACCTTCTCTTACCCAACACATCTTCCCATACCTCTGAAGTGCTTTAATTATGTGTTGTTTTTTAAACCACAGACCATTTTATGTGCAATAAGGAAGCTGTGGTTTGAAGAAGCCACAACTGAAGTACTGAAATCAGTAAAGAAGGGAAATTGGGTGTGAGTGCAGACTAAAACATTAATTCCTAAATTAATACCACTCTCATGGCCTTCCGCAAAGCTATTAAAACCTGGCTTTTCCGGCAGGCCTGGGGCTGTTGACCTCTTGACTGAGGTCCAGCCCCCCTCTGATTGGTTGTATGTTGTGCTTCTTTTTAACTTTGTTGTGTCCTATTGTTTTTAAATTCTTTTTTAATATTTTCATTTCTGTAAGCCGCCCTGAGTCCTTCGGGATCGGGCGGCCTAGAAATTCAATAAATGAAATGAAATGAAATACTTGAATCTTGCGGAAACAACCATTTTA